>NC_091065.1:57522024-57825054 GCF_000393655.2 Nicotiana sylvestris
AGAAATGCAGGATGGAGACAATGCTTAGTCTCAGAAGACAGAAAGGAATCGTTATGCAATGATGAGAAATGCAGGATGGAGACAATACTTAGTCTCGAAAGGCAGAAAGGTAGCCTTATGCAAATGATGATGGAGGTAGAGCTTAACCTCGAAAGGCAAAAAAGTAGCCTTATGAAATGCAAAGATATGCAGATGGAGGTAGAGCTTAACCTCGAAAGGCAGAAAAGTAGCCTTATGTAGTGCAAGAATGTAAAAGGTTGATTAGTAGTAAGATCTCTTAGCTGATAGCCGATTATAATAATATGACTGCTGGGGAGATTGTGTGCGGATAGCAATTGCGGGCACGTGATGGTTCTGAGAAGTTGCATTCTTGGGAAAGTGTGAGCGCATAAATATATCTAATGATATTGCAAATTGAGTGTCTGCATCCAAAGAAAATCGTGAGTTCTGTAAGGGGAAAAGGTTAGTTCATCTTCCTTGGGCTCTTGACGTTGTGTGTCATTGGGGTAGCGTCGCTAAACAACAGCAATCCGGATAATAGTTATGCATGATTTAGTAAATATAACGTAAGTATATAATCAAAAATAGTTTTCTTTAGATGAACCAACGACTGCGACGTGGTTCCAGACATTGCAACCTCTTTTTCTCCGGAATTTTGAGGGTCCTCCTCAAAATTCTGCCCCAGTTTGCTGAGCGAATATTTCTGACGGCTGTGTTGAATGACTAAAAAATCTTCTTCGAAATTTTGAGGGTCCTCCTCAAAGCCCTAGTTTACTGGGATGGCGCTTCTGGCGATGCATGGACTAAAATCACTTCGGAATTTTGAGGGTCCTCCTCAAAATTCTGCCCCAGTTCCAATAGCGGGGAAAAATGGAATTTTTATTAAATTATAACCGAACCCATAGGGCTGCCTACGTATCCCTTCTTAAACGGGAATCAGGTCAGGCGTAGTTCAAATTACATCATAAAGGGAATCATAAGTGGTTACACATAGTATCGTTTCACTGCATCTGAATTGATTGGCTTCGGCCAGACTTCTCCATCTATTTCTGTAAGAATAAGGGCTCCTCCATTTAGAACCCGGTGAACCATGTACGGACCCTGCCAATTGGGAGAGAACTTCCCCTTGGGTTTATCTTGATGTGGGAATATTTTCTTCAACACCAGCTGCCCCGGTGTAAACTTCCTTGGTTTAACTCTTTGTTGAAGGCTCTGGACATTCTGTTCTGATACAACTTACCGTGGCAAACTGCATTCATCCTTTTTCCCATCTATAAGGGCTAATTTCTCGTAGCGACCTTTTACCCATTCTGCATCATCCAACTCTACTTCTTGTATGATCCTTAAGGAGGGAGTTTCTACCTCGGCGGGGATGACCGCCTCTGTACCATAAACCAGCATGTAGGGAGTTGCTCCGGTCGATGTGCGGACTGTGGTGCGGTATCCCAATAAGGCGAATGATAACTTCTCATGCCATTGTTTGGGCCTTTCGACCATCTTCCTTAGTATCTTGTTGATATTCTTGTTGGCTGCCTCCACAACTCCATTCATCTGAGGCCTGTAGGTTGTAGAGTTCTTGTGTTTGATCTTGAATATTTCACACATTGCTTTCATCAAGTAGCTGTTGAGATTGGAACCATTATCGGTGATGATTGATTCCAGAATTCCGAACCGACAAACAATACGGTCGCGGACAAAATCTGCCACAACCTTCTTAGTGCCCACCTTGTATGATGTTGCTTCGACCCATTTGGTAAAATAATTGATTGCCACTAAGATGAACCTGTGCCCATTTGATGTGGAAGGCTCGATAGGTCCGATAACATCCATTCCCCAAGCGGCGAATGGCCATGGTGAGCTTGTTGCAGTAAGCTCGTTTGGAGGCACCTTTATCATATCTACATGTATCTGACCGCGATGGCATTTGTGAACATACTGGATATAGTCTGTTTCCATAGTCATCCAAAAATACCCTGCCCGGAGTATCTTCTTTGCTAAGACAAAACCATTCATGTGCGGCCCGCAGGTCCCTGCATGCACTTTGTCTAATAGCCTGGATGCTTCTTTTGCTTCGACACACCTTAGTAAACCCAAATCGGGAGTCCTCCTGTATAGGATTCCTCCACTGTGAAAGAACTTGCTGGATAACCTACGAAGTGTGCGCTTCTGAGTAGCGTTGGCAAGTTTTGGATATTCCCCTGTTGTCAGGTACTACTTGATGTCATGGAACCATGGCTTTCCATCCGCTTCTTCCTCAAGGTGGGCGCAATAAGCTGGCTGATCATGAATCATTACTAGGATGGGATCAATGAAGTTTGTATCTGGATGCTGGATCATGGATGATAAAGTAGCTAATGCATCAGCAAACTCGTTCTGGACTGTGGGGACGTGCTGAAATTCTGTCTTTGTGAACCTTTTCCTCAACTCCTGTATGTGATGCAAGTAGGGAAGTATCTTAGAGTTCTTGGTTGCCTACTCTTCTCGAACCTGATGTATGATAAGTCTGAATCCCCGATCACTAGCAACTCTTGAACGTTCATGTCAATGGCCATTTTGAGCCCCAAGATGCAGGCTTCATATTCGGCCATATTATTGGAGCAAGGGAACATAAGCTTGGTGGATACCGGGTAGTGCTAGCCAGTTTCTGATACTAGGATTGCTCCTATGCCAACACCTTTGAAATTCGCAGATCCGTCGAAAAACAACCTCCAACCATCATAGGATTCTGCAATATCTTCTCCTATGAAAGATACCTCTTCATCGGGAAAATACATTTTTAGGGGCTTGTATTTTCCGTCCACGGGATTCTCGACGAGATGATCCGCCAAGTATGTGTCCTACTCTATTGCATGCTATAAAAACCCTCCAGTGTTCTAATTTTAAAACACACAGACTCAGATACCTATACACGCACATACTTAGATAAGAAACACACACACACACGTACAGACTCTTGGTCTCATTCAAACCTTTCTGTTACTTGTGTTTGCTACATTGTCTAGCCGGCTGAAAGCCAAGGCTAGACTATTGGATTCTGCATACTTTCAACTTCATGTTTGCTATTTCCTAACTGGCATGTCTCCATTATTATCATTCAATATGCTATGGAGTTGAACCTATGTGCTTTCCTGTTTATTGCTCTCAATCGAAATGACAACTTCTGTGCAGTTCGCTCCTGTCTTTCCTGTTTATTGCTCACAATTAGCATGATTACTACTATGTATGCCTTTCCTGTTCATTGCTTTAAATTAGCAAGACTACTTTTGTTGCTATGTCCTATTCAGTATGTTGTGGAATCTGACTGTTATAAGATGTCAACTGGTCTTTGCCTGTGTTATGTTTCTGATAACTAGCATGCCCATAACTCTCATGAAATTGTCTTGTTCAATATGTCAATATGGTTCACACACTTTAGTATGTTCTTATTTGATATAGGATGCTTATCTACTTGTTTTCTCAACTAGCATGCTTGCCATGTTTTACGTATTCCTGACTTCTATGTTCCCAACCCCTACTACCTTTCTCTATGTAGCTGTCTGTTTATTTTTCTGTTCCCAGCATACTATCTGACCACCTAGTGATGATTAATGAACTAAGTCAAATCTAGGCAATGTGAAACTTTACTTGAAGTGGTTATGATCCTATTTCTGTCTACTGCTTGATTGCTAGAATCTTTGTTTGAATTCTAAGTGTCGAAATAACTCTATTTGTTCCTATTTACTCCTAAAATCCAAACAATTTTCTTAAAACTATCTCTTATTTTCATGTACTATTTTCAACTCCTACTGTTAGAATATCTAGGGTCTTGCCCCTCCAGTATGAGCACTACCTGGGAGTCCATGAGACTCCTCTGAACTCTAACACACTGGGCTGGCTTTTCCCAAACATGTTCACAAAACTGTTTCTTTAAGAGGGCTTCTGGTTTGAGCATTTCCCGGGGTCCCTGAGGCCCTTGGGAACTATCTCCTATAGTATATCAATTTCATTCTATAACTCATTTATATCTGGTATGTAATAATAATTCATGTAAAAACAGATATTGCGGTGATTAGGAAATCTGGGAAGGGATTTTTATATATAACTTTGTGGGAACGGGTAGAAACCATGTCTATAGGACTATTGTGATGATATTTATTTGCATTAAAAATCATGTTCATAGGGTTTATCTCATTATATTGAATTCTCATCCTAGAAATCCAGCTTCTAGGCCGTTTACCCATTCTACAATAATCATGTTTTCAAAACCTCTATGTGTGCATTAGAAATCATGTTTCTGGGATATTTTGTTGCACTCACTTGGCAATTAATTGACACCTTTATTCCCCTAGATATGGTTATCGCCTAGGCAAGCCTCTAGGATAATTAAAACCCTGAATTTGCCAAAAAATGTGTTTGTTTGGCTACTTATAAACTGCCCAGATTCAGGAAGTAATAAAATCAGTCGGCCAACTGATTAGGTATTTACTGCCTCGCCTTAATAAAATTGTTGCATATTTTGTGCTCATCTACATATCCTGCTATAGGACTTTAAATCGTTTAAAACCGTTTATTTGAGGCGTGTAATTGTTTGCTTATTTGTGGAGGTAAATGTGAGCCCTTTTAACTGCTCCTTATTTGATAGTCCTACTTGTTTTGTTTGACACCTAGTTTTCTCTTTTTATGCACCATAGGTAAGTCAAGAACTACCTTAACTAGAGGTCCTAAGCACCTCCAGGGCCTTAGGTAAGGGATGGGTAATGCACGTATAGGGTACGTATTCGATGATATTAGAACGCTTAGATAATAATTAGGGGGAGTGTAATTGGGTAGTAAACGATATGATGACCTGTGCGCTAATGCTATGCGTAACACCTCTATTCGAGAAAAGTTTACGGAGTATTGCACAGAAGTAATCCTATAGGCTAATAAACCTAGGACCCCATTTATTCCCGTTTTAATAATATCTATTTGTTTAAATTGCTTATGACTAATTCACTTAAATTGAGTTTGCCAGGACCCGCCGTTGTGGACCTCGAGGGGTGCCTAACACCTTCCCCTCAAGGTTATTACGAGCCCTTACCTAATCTATAGTAATGCAAACCGGTTTATGAGTTATTTGCTTTAGGTGCCCTAACACAACTTAAATCTGTTAGGTGGCGACTTTTTAAATTCCATACCCCTTCCCAAAAGGAAATGAGTTGTCCCAAAAAATGTCGAAACCCGGACTCCACGAGGAAGAAGGTCTTCTTAGTTGTGGAAGCAGAAACCGGTCTGTTGGAAAGTTCCTGCATAAGTTGTCGGATCCTCAAAAAAAAGTTTTTGGGCGCGACAACATGGCGAACCTGCTGGGGATATTTTAGGCTCTTACCATAACGAACTTGTTTTTGTGAATTAGTCTTAAGCATGCTTTATTTTGTTAATACATGTGCACTCTTTCCCTTTCCCCTTATTTGGATTTAATTGCCTATTTTCAAACATTTATGATTTACTTTATTACAGAAACTGACTTGTCTTCTTTTTTTCTTCCTTAAATGTCTTTCAATTATTAAATACCACATTTATCATTTTTAACGTGCAAATACGTGATAACATGCTATTTATTGTTGAATAAATCATGCTCAATATTGTATTCCACTCATGCGTAATCAATCCTATATCAATGCTTGATGAGTGTTTGCGCTCTTCCTATATAACACCCTTTAAATTCTGAAAGCGTATTTGCAGTAAAACTAGTCGATCAGCGGTGCAGTCGATGGTTCCGTGTCTTTCCCCATCAAGTTGTCCACTTGAGGGTACCAGTCTAGACATCTCTAGAAACTTTACTCTGATTAATTAAACATGCATCATGGTTAAACATAGCCAGGTTAATATGTTGTCCACATAATAACCCTTTAAGACAAGCCTTGTCCAAAAAGTCCATCGGGTTTTCCATAATCTCAACAGATGGAACCACGATTATATGCATTAGTTTTGGAGAAATAAGTGCCAATATGCTAATCATTGTATAAATTATCGAATCTGGAGGGAGAAAGGGCCTAACCATATTTGTTTTGCAAAAAATGAGGCACGAGGTCCCCAAGTTTGGCATGGTTCGTAACATACCACCATTGTTGCTAGATTGGTGGGAGGATCTTCCACCAAGTGATAAGAATCATGTGAAAAGGGTCTTGGGAAATTTACCTTCTCTATCGGGCCTTCAGCCAAACAACATGCTAATCGAAGTTGCCACAATGTTCTGGGACAAGGAAAGAGCCGTGTTTTGCTTTGGAAGCATAGAAATGACCCCTCTCTTCGAAGAAATAGGGGATTCACTAGGCTACCTTGGGATAGTCCTGGTTTATTGGTACCGGAAAACTGCTCGACTAGGGGACTTATGAAGATGATGGGATTAAAGAAGAATGATGACTTAGAGTGCTTGAAAAATTGCTACATACCCTTTAACTTCCTCTATGAACGATACGGTCACAACAGATCTTATCGTATCTTCGATGAACATCACTTTTTTGGATTGGATCCACCGCATGGTTTTTGTGTTCACTGTCTGTTTCTTAGGTATGTTAGTATTCCCGATCCAAGGGGATCGAATCCACACCAGATAGGCCATGGTAGCCAAAAACTTGATGGATGGGATCGAAGGGCAGAAATATACCATAGTCCCTATGATCATAGCAGACATTTACCAGGCCTTAGAGCACTGTCAGAAGGGGTACAAATACTTCGAAGGTTGTAATCTGTTGATGCAAGTTTGATTGTTAGAGCATCTCCAAAAGGGTCAATACCGTCAAGAGCTTCCGCGGTGGCCATGGAATGATCACATAGCTTTACATCATCCTAAGAGAATTACTTACATCCCAAACAGGTTGCTCAACCCAAAAATGCTATAGGATGGGCACAGATTTTCAATAATTTGATCAAGGATCAGGTTCAATGGATGTTCGAGTGGTTCCCTACCGACGAGTTCATCATAAGATCCAGGGATGTTCCACACTTGGTACTGATCGGGTTAGGGGGAATATACCCTTATGCCCCCCTCGGGGTTATGAGACAGGCAGGCAGGAAGCTGGTCATACAACGGGTTGCTAAAATGAGTCACTACCGGGCAGATTTTTAGGATGACGACGTCCCATACAAATGTGAAACTCAGCATATGTGGCATTTGAAAATTATCGTGTAAAAGGATACCATTGAGCCAGATCGATATCATGTTGGTCATTTGTACTTTTACCCATCATGGTTAGAGGATAATATAGCAGGAATATTCGAGCCAAGGGTTGGTCCAGGAAATAGAGTCATAGATGAGGTTGTCGAGGCACAAGTGAAGTACAACAAACTGCGCAAAAGAGTTCACGGGTATAAGGCTGAGCACATGGACCGCCACAAGACCGATATGAAACTAATTAATGAATGGAGGGAGATGGCTGTTAGATCAAGTGAGAGGTTGGAATATCTGGAGTATATTCTGATGGAATTGGAAGGAAAAATAAGGAAGAGAGTCACTGATTGCCAGAACTCCGAAGGAAGTAAAGGAGGACATCTAGCAAGGGCATACCTACTGCTAAACCTGCGCGAACTGGGAATTTGATCGATGAAGCCAAAAACATCCATCCTAGAGAAGGTCCTTCTAGGACCAAGTAGATTAGGTTTATTTGCCTTTTCAAATGTAATAAGGCCAGTGTCATTAGCGACTTATCTTATTTAGTATCATTTTAGATTAATCTATTTTTACATTAATGAAATGAGGCAATTACTGGCACTGAAATTCTCCAAATCTATTTGTCGCTAGGCCTACCTCGGGCACAACGATGCTCCCAAATTGGGACGTGAATTTACATTGTCGCAATATGTGTTTAAAAATATTGCAAACACTTTCAGAATCCTTACTGACTTGTTTACCCTTTGTTTTTCTATATTTTTATTATTCCCATACCCTAAGGTTGGTTCGCACATACTGGCATCATCAACATATCACACCAGATCTAGAGGCCCTCCACCTCCTCCTTCGAGTAATCCAAAAAGAAAAGGAAAAGCTAATATGGATGACTTGAGTGGTATACGAAAAGAAAATGCTGAGAATATTGAAACTTCAGACGGTCGGAGTGCTCCAGCCCAGAATGATTTGGTCATGCGATTGAAGTAGAAAATACTGGATTTACAAGGAGAACTTGAGCAGGTCAGCAACTTGGCAAACCTCTCTCTCACTTTAAACGTCCCAGACGTCAACCAACAAAATGTTCAAAACCTATCAACTCCTCAAAATACACCAAACCATCATGCACAAAATCCTCCCGCACCCCATCAGTACACCACACCACCTCAAAACCCCAATCCTTTATTGATACCAACTCCTCCATAACACCATCATCAACCAACCTAGTACCCATAAACTACTACCTATCATACTCCTCATAACACACCACAACCTATTCCTGATCCTCAAAACTCAACCAACGACCACCACTACACCCAAATATCCGACACTCACCAAAACAACCCTATATACATGGAAACACTACCTCACTCCACTCAACCTATCTCCTATACACCAGAATCTACTGAGAAGGACCTGCTCATCAAGAACATCGCCGAGGAGCTCAAGAAGTTAACAAGTCGAGTTCAGGATGTTGAAGGAGGTAAAGGGATAGAAGGTCTGAACTATGAGGATTTATGCATACAACCAGATGTAGAACTGTCGGAGGGATACAAACCTCCCAAGTTTGAAATGTTTGACAGAACAGGTGATCCCAAGGTTCATTTGAGAACTTACTGTGATAAGCTCGTGGGGGTCGAAAAATATGAAAGGATTCGAATGAGGCATTTCATGAGAAGTCTTACCGGAGATGCCCTATCCTTGTATATAAGCCAGAATCCTAAGAAATGAGCCAATTAGGTAAGCATGGCATCAGACTTTATGGACCGGTTCAAGTTCAATACAGAGAATGCACTAGATGTCTTCTATATCCAGAACCTAAAGAAGAAACCAACTAAGACTTTTTGTGAGTATGCTACTCGGTGGAAGTTAGAAGCATCCAAGGTCAGACTAGCATTAGACGAGGAACAAATGAACAAGTTCTTTGTCTGGGCACAAGATCCACAGTATTATGAAAGGCTAATGGTTATTGAGAATCATAAGTTCTCCGACATCATCAAACTCGGAGAAAGGATTGAAGAAGGTTTAAAAGTGGAATGGTGACAAATTTTGAGGCATTGTAGGCCACGAACAAAGCATTGCAATCAGGTGGCATATCAAAGAAGAAAGAAGTAGGGGCAGTAATGGTGGCCCAAGGCCCAAAATCTCTGCTCACATACCAAACACCTCCACCCACATACCAAACACCTCCACCTACATACCAACCCTCGCCTCTCAGATATTCTCAACCCGCCACCTTCTATCACACTTATAACACCCGGCCATCCTACTATCATTCACCTCCAACTTGTCCAAATTACTAGAAACCCTGACCTAATTTTAATTTCAATCCACCTAGACAGTACACTACCATTGTTGAACCCATCGACCAGCTATACAAAAGGTTGAGGGTTGTCGGTTATGTCACCCATATTCCCGCTGTGGAAATGGATAATTCATCTCAATAGGTCAGCAATAATAAAATCTGTGCATATCATTCTAGTATGAAAGGGCAAACCAATAATGAGTGTCGGACATTAAAAGATAAGATTCAGACATTGATTGATAAAAAATGTCATACAGGCGAAAGAAGTTGCACCCAACATCCGCAATAATCCTCTTCCAGTTCATAGGGGCGAAGGGATCAATGTGATAAAAATTGATGAGGAGTGGGATCCCGAAGGATCAATTGGACTTAACAAAGATGGCAACAATCCTAAAAAACCCGCAGTCACTCTCAATCCTATTATGGTCCAGGTACAGCTGCTAGTTGAGGTTGAGGTAACTGCATCGGTTTCATTTGAGGTAGAAGTAACACCACCTGCAGCCATACCTGTTCCATTTGAAGTAGAAGTGGCCACACCTTTTATGGTGACAGTAGCAACCACGCCTCCTTTCAAGTCCAATGCCATACCTTGGGATTACGTTGCCGAAGTTAGGAAAAAAGGAAAAGCAAAGATGAAAGAATCTGGTGCCGCACAGGGAATGACTAGTACTAGGATGATCTATACACCCAAAAATTTGTGAGGATCAAGCAAGGAGGCTGCTACTAAACAACCTGCCATTGAAACTGAACCGAAGGATGTTTTAAGGAAAGTACAGGCGAGGGAATACTTTGTCGTGGATCATTTAAGCAAGACCCCTGCCTAGATATCCATCATATCACTATTGTAAAATTCAGAGGCGCATAAGAATGCTCTGATAAAGGTGTTAAATGAATCTTATGTGCCCAACGATATCACCAGCGAAGAAATGGCCAACATGGTAGGGCGAGTGTTGAAACGTCATAAGATCACCTTCCACGAGGATGAATTACCTCCTGAAGGGTTAAGTCATAACCGGGCACTGCATATCACAGTACAGTTCAAAGACAAATTCATTGTCGGGGTCCTAATAGATGGGGGTTCAAGCCTCAACATTTGCCCGTTTACTACCCTGAAAAGATTGGGCAAAGATTTCTATGAGATATGGGTAGGAAGTATGAATGTAAAAGCATTTTATGGGTCTCAAAGGGCCACGATTGGGGAGATTAACCTTTATCTGCAGATGGGACCAACTTGGTTCGATGTTGAATTCCAAGTGCTAGACATATCAGCTACATACAATCTTCTATTGGATCGACCTTGGATACATGCCACTAGGACAATGGCTTCTACGCTATACTAGGTTGTGAAATTCGAATGGAACCATCAGGAAGTAATCATTCACGGAGATGGAAGTAATCCTATTTACACCAGTCAAACTATCCCGGTTATTGAGAATAGAAGAAGGCTGGGTGGAGAAACTTATCACTACATTGAACAAGTCAATGTAATTGAGAAGGACAAGTGGTGGAGTAACAAAATAGAAAGCATACTGGTATGGTGTGGGTATGAATTCGGCAAAGGGCTTGGGAAGGAGCTCCATGGCATTACCAAACCGATACAGTTGAAATGTCATGGCACAACTTTCGGGTTGGGATATCCATACACCTGGAAAGAGTATGATGATTGATTGCCTTAATGGCATGGTCCTTATTACCCTTTTGAGCAGCCAGTACCACACCTAAGTCAGACTTTTCACCAGGCCGATACAATATGGGGATCTGCAGAGGAAGAAGCTTTGGTTGGGTAGAGAAACTTGTTACTAGAAGACGAGAATATGGATTGCAGTGTGATAATTGAGGAGGAGAAGGAAGAAGGCCTCACTATTCAAACTGTGGGGAAAAGAGTTGTTCTGAGGAATTGGACCGCCACGCCATCTTGGGCCCGCCGAGTTCCTAGGTAGCTTGGCAAATTAGCCTGATTTGTTTTTATAGCCATGCTAGGCATTTAAGATATTTTCAATAATTTTGGTTTAAAGACGCATTTTGTTTCGAAATAACTACTCGAGTCATCGAGCCGTACTTGTTTTGGATATTTTCAAAATTTAATCAATGCATTTCTATTTATTATTCATTATTATCTTTCACATTTTCTTTCTATAGCGTTATTATTACTTTTCCTGATGAGCTGATGGCTATGACATGTAATGAGACAACGCAACATAAGGATAGTCACTCAGAAGAAGAGGATGTGATACGTGAGGAAATTGTCATAGAGATTGAGAACTTTGAGAACAAACCTAAGTCGAACCTGGACGAAAACAAAGCAATCAATTTGAGAGACGCCAAAACCGTCAAGGAAACTCTCACAAGCATTCACTTATCACCGTCAGAGAAAGAAGAATACATTCATTTCCTAAAAGAATATAAAGATATCTTTGCAAGGTCATATGATGTCATGACCGGTCTAAGCACATCCATAGTAGCTCATAAGTTGCCTACCAATCCAATGTGTCCGCCGATGAAGCAGAAACAGAAAAAGTTCAAACCAGATATGAGCCTGAGAATCAAGGAAAAAGCCACTAAGCAAATCAAAGCCAAAGTCCTCGGGGTAGTTAAGTACCCAACCTGGTTAGCCAACACTGTACCAGTTCCAAAAAAAGATGGGAAGGTCAGGGTATGTGTTCACTATCGGGATTTAAACAGAGGAAACCCCAAGGATGATTTTCCACTGCCAAATATACACATCCTGATTGACAATTGCACCAAGCATGAACTCCAATTCTTTGTAGATTTCTTCGCGGGTTATCACCATATCTGGATGGACGAGGAAGACACAGAGAAAATAGCTTTCACTACACCATGGGGAGTGTACTGCTACGAGATGATGCCATTCAGTCTAAAGAATGCTTGGGCTACTTATATGAGAGCCATGACAACCATATTCTATGATATGATACACAAGGAAATAGAGGTGTATGTTGATGATGTCATCATCAAATCCAAGAAGATCACAGATCATATAGAAGACTTGAGAAAGTTCTTTGACAGGCTAAGGAGGTACAATTTGAAACTGAACCCCGCAAAATGTGCATTCGGGGTTCCTGCAGGACAGCTGTTGGGATTCATAGCAAAAAGGACGTGATGAGCTTCCTAGGATGCCTCAACTACATCAACTGCTTCATAGCACAGTCCACAGTAATATGTGAAGCCATCTTCAAAATGGTGAGGAAAGATGCTGAAACCAGTTGGACTGAGGACTGTCAGAAGGCTTATGACAAAATCAAGGAATACCTATCTACACCGCCAGTCTAGTCTCGCCACAACCTAGGAGACTGTTGCTACTCTATCTGTATGTATTAGATGGAGCTTTTGGATGTGTTTTGGGACAACATGACAAAATCGAAAGAAAGGAGCAAGCCATATACTACTTGAGCAAGAAGTTCACACCTTATGAGGCACGATACTCCCTACTGACACTTGTTGTGCCTTGACATGGACAGCTCAGAAATTGAGGCATTACTTCTGCACCTACACCATATACCTCATATCTAGGATGGACCCTCTGACGTACATCTTTCAGAAGCCCATGCCAACTAGGAAGTTAGCCAAGTGGCAGATATTGTTAAATGAGTTCGATATCATCTATGTAACTCAGAAGGCGGTCAAAGGACAAGCATTGGCAGACTATCTTTCTGAAAATCATGTGGGAGGAGAATACGAACCCTTGAAAATGTATTTTCCTGATGAGGAAGTATCGTTCGTAGGAGAGGACATTGTTGAAGCCTACGACGGTTTGAAAATGTTCTTCGATAGGGCTGTAAACTTCAAAGGAGTGGGCATTGGAGAAGTTTTGGTATCAGAAATAGGCCAACATTACCCGGTATCCGCAAAGCTTAGGTTCATGTGCACCAACAATATGACAAAATATGAGGCTTGCATTATGGGGATCAATTTGGCCATTGATATGAATATACAAGAGTTGTTGTTAATTGGCAATTCGGATCTTCTGGTACATTAGGTTCAAGGCTAATGGGCTACAAATAACACCAAGATACTACCATACTTGTATTATGTGCAGGATTTGATGAAAAGATTCACAAATATAGAATTCAAACATGTACCCAGAATTCAAAATGAGTTCGCAGACGCACTGGCCACCTTGTTATCAATGATACAATATCTAGATAAGAATTTCATCGATCCCATCCCAGTGAGGATCCATAATCAATCAGCTTACTATGCTCATGTTGAAGAAGAAACAGATGGAAAGCCTTGGTTCCACGACATCAATGAATATTTGGCAAAAGGCAAATATGCGGAACAGGCAAACCATACTCAGAAACGCACACTACGGAGGCTATCCAATCACTTCTTTCAAAGTGGAGGGACCCTGTATAGAAGAACTCTTGATTTGGGATTGTTAAGGTTTGTTGATGAAAAGGAGGCTTCCAGATTGCTTGAGGAGATACATGACGGAACTTGCGTACCACATATGAATGGTTTTGTTCTAGCCAAGAAGATACTCAGAGCTGGATATTTTTGGATGACCATGGAAACAGATTACATCTGGTACGTCCAGAGATGCCACCAATGGCATGTACATGCAGACATGATAAAGGTACCACCGAATGAGCTCAATGCGACAACTGTACCTTGGCCTTTTGCTGCTTGGGGGATGGATGTCATCGGTCCAATCGAGCCCACCGCTTCTAACGGGCACCGATTCATTTTAGTGGCTATCAACTATTTCACAAAATGGGTAGAGGTTGCATCATAGAAAGCCATAACCAAGAAAGTCATCACAGATTTCGTCAAGGATCGTACTGTTTGCCGATTCGGGGTTCCCGAGTCCATTATCACTAATAATGCCGCCAATCTCAACAGTGATTTGATGAAAGCAATGTGTGAAACCTTCAAAATCAAGCACAAGAACTCTACAACATACAAGCCTCAAATGAATGGAACTGTGAAAGCTGCCAACAAGAACAAACAAGAAAATACTGAGGAAGATTGTAGAAAATCACAAACAATGGCACGAGAAATTACCCTTTACCTATTGGAATACCGCACTACGGTCCACACATCAACTAGGGCAAACCCCTATTTACTAGTTTATGGTACCGAAGTTGTCATCCTAGTCGAGGTAAAATTCCTTTTTTAAGGATCATACAGGAAGCTGAACTTAGTGATGCAGAATGGATAAGGAGCCGCTATGAGCAACAGGCCCTTATAGACAGAAAAAGAATGAACGGAGTATGTCACAATCAGCTTTATCAAAATAGAATATCCAGAGCTTTCAACAAAAGGATCAAACCAAGACAATTCGCACCGGGACAGTTGGTGTTGAAGAAGATCTTCCCGCATCAAGATGAAGCCAAAGGGAAATTCTCTCCCAACTGGCAAGGTCCTTACATGGTTCACCGGATGCTAACAGGAGGAGCACTCATACTTGAAGAAATAGACGGAGAAGTTTGGCCAAAACCAATCAATTCAGACGCAGTCAAGAGGTACTATGTTTAGATTGTTTACATTCCTTCATATGATGTAACTAAACTACGTTTGACCTAATTCCCGTTTAAGAAGGGATACGTAGGCAGCCCTGTAGGTTAAGTCATATCATAATAAAAATTTTATTTTCCCTCAAAACCAGAAACTGGGGCAGAATTCTGAGGAGGACCCTCAAAATTCCGGAGCAAGTCCAGCCGATGCCATCATATGCCAGAAAGTCAGAAATCGGTTAAGTAACTGGAGCAGAATTTTGAGAAGGATTATCAAAATTCCGGAGCAGATCCAACAAACTTCACTTCACGTAGAATGACCAAAAGATCAAACTGGGCAGAATTTTGAGGAGAACCCTCAAAATTCTATCGCAACTAAGCTGCAATGTCTCTAAAAAGTGTTATCGTAATTAGTTCATCTAATTTACTTGATATTACATATCACTATGTTTTCTAAAATAACTCTATTTCATCAATAAGTGCATATTTTTGAAAATTCTATTTCTATGGCTGCCAGGTGTTACTTAGGGTAAGTCGAACAGGGCCTCCAGAACAGAGCAAAGCAAAGCAAGCAGACAAAGGCAAGAACCAACCTCACCCTACAAAACTCACGATTTTTCTTTGGATGCAGGCGTAATGAACATAACAGGAGTATTTGCAAATATACATATCAAAGTCACTATCCTCATAACAATCAAGCCACGATATGCAAATATACCTCCAGCTAAGAAATATTCTACTCCTATTTGTTACTTGTTCACTATATAAGGCTAAGCGTTGCCTTCTCTTTGTATGAGACTAAGCTTTGTCTCAATTCTTGCATGAGGCTAAGCCCTGCCTCCCTTATTTGCATAAGGCTAAGAATTGCCTTCTCTTTGCATGAGACTAAGCCCTGTCTCCAATCTTGCATGAGGCTAAGCCCTGCATCCTCATCTGCATAAAGCTAAGCATCACCTTTTCTTTGCATGAGACTAAGCCCTGTCTCAAATCTTGCATGAGGCTAAACCCTGCCTCCGCATTTGCATAAGGCTAAGCATTTCCTTCTTTTTGCATGAGACTAAGCCCTGTCTCAAATAGTGCATAGGGTTAAGACCTTCCTCCGAATTTGCAAGCGTGAGACTAAGCCTTGTCTCAAATCTTGCATGAGGCTAAGTCCTGCCTCCCTATTTGCATAAGGCTAAGCACTACCTTCTCTTTGCATGAGACTAAGCCTTGTCTCAAACCTTGCATGAGGCTAAGCTTTGCCTCCCCATTTGCATAAGGCTAAGCACATCCTTACTCTACATGAGACTAAGCCATATCTCAAAGATGGCATGAGGCTAAGTCTTGCCTCCCCATTTGCATAAGACTAAGCATTGTCTTCCATCTACATGAGACTAAGCCATATCTCAAAGATGGCATGAGGCTAAGTCTTGCCTCCCCATTTGCATAAGACTAAGCACTGTCTTCCATCTACATGAGACTAAGCCCTGTCTCAAAGAACGCATGAGGCTAAGCCCTTCCTCCCTATTTGCATAAGGCTAAGCACTGCCTTCTCGTGAGATTAAGCTTGGTCACCCTCCAGATAATTGTTGCTCTATTCTAGACTTTACATTATCTTCTTTCCTCAGGGCTAAGCTCTGCCCCAAAATACTGCACAAGACTAAGCTCTATCTTGTTGTCACCTTTGGTATCATGTCTCTGCATTTCATGGGCTAGTGTATAGCAAATTTATCCAAAGGCGTCATAGTCTGAAGGCATCATCCTCATAGCCTGAAGAGACCATGTCATGGCCTCAGGATCTCTCAATACTGCGCACCTCCTTTTTCCACACCTGATAAGGTGCAAGTGAGTTTTTCCAATTAAAGGACAATCGAAACGGGATTTGTTTATTTATTTCAGAGTCGCCACTTGGGAGGTTTAGGGTGTCCCAAGTCACCAATTTTGATCCCGAATCGAGGAAATGAATGACTCCATATTACAGTCTGCGTACCAGAAATCCGGGTAAGGAATTCTGTTAACCCGGGAGAAGGTGTTAGGCATTCCCGAGTTCCGTGGTTCTAGCACGGTCGCTCAACTGTTATATTCGGCTTGATTATCTGATTTTATACAAATATGAACTTATGTGCAAAATTTTATCTTTTTACCGCTTTCTTACTTATTGTTATTATTTTACGAGAATTGCAACGTCGTGGAAACATATCTCGAACCACGTTACATCAATGCACCCGTAGTTGTTTGGCATATCTCGACTCGGTTGAGATTTGGATTTGGGTCACATAAATGTGCACCCGAGTTAAGGAAAATAAATTATTAAAGGCGCGCCTAAAGCAACTAGCGTCTTGTTATTTTGGGGAAGGCCGTAAAATTCGCTAAACGGCCTGTCCCGAATTCTAAGTATTTTATATATATATACATTTAGAGGGCCCCGCACTTTGTACGTTTTTGTTTGTCGAGGCTCATCTCATTCCTTATGAAAAGAATTTGCAACGTCATGGAAATGCATCTCAGACCACGCCACAATCAATGTACCCGTGGTTAGAGACACATTTCGATTCCGTTGAGATTGGGATTTGGGTCACATAAATGTGCACCCGAGTTTAAGGAGATAACATTATTAAGTACGCGCTTAAAGAGACTATCGCGTTATTATTCTGGGAGGGCCGTGAGATTTGCTAGACGACCTATCCTGGAAACTGAATGCTTCGATAATATACATTTAACGAGGGCCCCGCAGCTCGTGTGTTTTTATTTGTCGAGGCTCATCTCGTCTTTATTTTTTAAGGATATCCTATAGCAACTACGTTTCTTGTCGTATTTTGTCTCTACTAATTGAAAGCGGAGATAGTCCTAGTTAATTATATGCTTGCGGGTCATTTATAGCAGGATTCAGAATGCTTAAAAAAATCAGAAACAAGGCTGCGCCCAACAGACAAGCGATCGAATCTCATGGGCACAAACCCAGTTTGTGCGGGATTGGCCAGGCTTGGGCCACTGATTTTCCGACGAGGCCTGCTTGGTCTGTTTCAACTTGGGCTCGACCTTCGTGAGGTTGAGACCGTAAACTTGTGTTCTTTGTTTTAAAGGTATGGTTTATCAATTATAATAAGGCAGTTTATCAAAAGGAAATGAACTTAGTTAACAATGGATAGCTTCATGCTTGGCATGTATTAAATAATATGCTACATGATTAGACTAAGTCTAAGATACAACCTACTGTATTGGGAATACTTTTACCTAACAGCATACATACACAAACTAACATTCAATCACCATGCATTGATATCTACTAGGCGTGCAAGCTACCATCAGTATCCAAACAAAATGCAAACTATTATACATTACATGATATTCAATATAATAGTGTATGTATAAAAAAACATCTTCAAATCTTCTCTTTTGTATTCGTGCTCAACTTTCAAGTTACATTGATACTGTTAATCGTGTACCTGGTATAGCAAAGCAAAAGAAGAAGGAGAATAGTCAGCTGAGCAATATACAGCAAGCACAGCAACAGCAGGTAAGCAGCAATCAACAATCAACAGCAACAATAATCAGCAACGAATGTCACCAACAGTCCACAGACAGCCAACAACAATTTCCACAACGAGGAAAACCCACTAGGTGGTCGAGCACCAAACAAACACTCCCAGACACAGAGTAATAAGATGCAGCCAAGAAAAACCAGGATGTTCAATGCAGTAACAATGGAAAATCAATAACCACAAAAGCTCAGTAGACAGCCAACAACAATCAGCAAAGATAGCTTGAACAACTTGAACTCTTACACAGTTTTCAAATGATACTCATTCACAGTATTCTGAAATCTCTTTCTGTTTTTTTCTGAAGACTAAAAATCCCCCTTTTTAGTTCTGCAACAGCTTATTTATAAGCCAACAACCCAGTGCAGTCAAACTGCCTGGATCCTGCCAGTTGTAATCTGCCCATACCCCTTAACTCCCCATGCCTAAAGGCATCTTTCTTGGTAAACTTAATCAGTCCCCCATGCTTTGTCCTATTGCTCTAATCAAGGATTATGGGTGCATTCAAAGTATTCATTTTGAACCCATGCCCTCACGTTTTATTCCCCATTGTCACTAGGTTAATCATATTTTAATTACCACTTGACATATTCTGGAATTATCCCCTAATCAGACCCTGTCTTATGCCAGGATTACTCTTATACCTTGCATATTACTGTATTACCCTAACTCTTAATAGTCAGTATGTAAACCTCTCTGATTTCAGCCAATACCTGACTACTAGCTAATTAAACTCAATACTGCTTTCAGGCTGATTTGTTAGATTTCTAAAGCTAATTGCCAATTCTCTGCCTACGTTCAGGCAATGATTCAAACTTTAAAGCAAACAGGGGTGCCAATCAAATGGTATGAGTTGGCCACATTGGGAGCCAAACCTGACCAACTCACAACCAATTGATCCAATATGCAGTCAAGGGTGTAAACTATAATCGACGTGCTACTATATCAGGCTTACAAACAACATCATAAAATAAAAGAAACAGGCACAGTAATCATACTGAAATGTAGGCTCCTGATTTTCAATCTTTCAAGTGAATTCAGTTGACGACACTTGTTTAGATGACTACACAAACTATAATATACAGCAAACAATCAATAAAACCAACAAACAAACTCATCATTAACTCAAAACGTACACACATGGACAAACGAGTCACAAAACAAAACAAACCAGAACATGAACGACAGATAGGATTTAGGAGGACAAAAGAAAAAGGAAAAATACCTCAGGGAAATGAAACTAAGACTGACTCAAGCTCGAACTCGGACCAGGTTATTTGGGGTCTAATGGAATTTAACCGAAGTGTTCTCAACTGAGAACACTTTGGTAAAAGTCTGCTAGACCCTGATCCTGCCACTGATTCGGACAGACCTCCATAACTCTAAGGTCTAGGGTTTCTGGTGGTCTGATTTGGGATCTGCTCTGTTTCAGTCAGATTCGAATGGAACCAAAGCCATTCAGGGGTGAGGGAGGTCAGGAGGGGCTGTGGTGTGAGTTTGGGGCCAACCGGTGTAGATCTGGTTTTTGCTCGAATCTTCGTTTGAAGATTCAAGAAGCTACAGGTTGATTCGAGGTGAACGGTTAACGGATTCATGTTCAGGGTGGTCGGGTGCATCGGGGATATTATTTTGGTGGTCATCGGAACTGTGGTTACCGGGCTCACGGGGGAAAACCTAGGCTGCTAGGGTTTGAGAGGAAAGGGGTCCTGGGGAAGATGGTGTACAGTGGCTGAAGGGGGGGGGGTTTGGTTTGGGGGCGTGGGGTGTAATGGAGAGCTTATATATGCATTGAGGGTTTAGATCCTGGCCGTTGGATCAAGTGATATCAAGGGCCATGATCTACTCATTGAAGAGAAATGACGTCGTACGGGGGCTGATAGTGGGTTAAGACCGGGTATGGGATTGGATCGGGTCAAGTTGACGGGTTTAGAGGGAAAGCCTGGGTCCGTTGGATCAAGGGGTTGGACGGCTCAGATCAATTGCCTAAGACGACGTCGTTTGGGGTTGAATGAGTGGCTTGATCAGGACCGTTTGTTTGAGTCAGATCAACGGCTCCAATAAGGACGCTGATACGGCGTCGTTTGAATCGATGTTTGGGCAGGTCAGATTTGGACTGGGTTTGAGGGCCGGTTTTGGGCCTCTTTTTTTGTTTTATTTTCTGGGCCCAATCGATTTTAATCACTCTTTTCTTTGTTTTTTTCTAATTTCAAACAAAAAATGAAAATAACAAAATAAATAATAAAACAAAAATGAAATTAAAACAAACAACAATGTAACACTTCGACACAATTATCACACCCTAGAACGAACGATGCCCATGTATATATTTTCGAATTTCGTTCTTTTTAACGACTGAATTATGATTTTTGATTATCCTGACAGACATGCTTTGTATTTTGATCGGTGAGATTAAATGTAAAATGGGCAGACCCACAAATGACTAACAACACATGTCACGGAAAACGACAAATTGTACAGTGAGGCCATTTATCACTATTTTTGTTTTCCTTTTGGAGTGATTGCTCATGAAGCAAAAATCACGTGCTTACAGCTGCCCCTCTTTGCCTGAAGACACGAAGGGTTTTCGCGCAAAGATAAAGCAAGCGATTTTTGCCCGTCCGAATACTCCGTGTGAAGCATTTTTTGAAAAAGATTTGACCGAACCTTTGCTTCAGAGGTTTCCTACATATCCTAGGCTGAACAGGAATCAGGTCAATGTAGTTCGGGAAACTTTAGTAGCTGGGACTACCGTGTGACTGTAGTGCTCGCTGTTGTTGTGCGCTGTTGCATGCTGCTGCAGGATGCTACCGCTCGACCGATCTCCTTGTTACATTATTCTAAAAGGAAAAACAAGAAGCTAAGCTAGACTATGGATCATGAGATCTCATCCATCTTCAACTTGTTTTTGTTGCCTTGCTTTCTTGTCGGTTAACGCTTTCCTCTGATGCCTTTATTTTGTGTACTTGGGGGATGATACCGGTCCTTCGCCTTTTCTGAATGCCAGTTTTCATCACTTCACTTGATCTGCTGGGAACATGGCCCTCTTCTTTAGGCCTTTCAATGGCCTCTCTAGTGGTATGGCTTCCTTTATCAAAATTGTTATGTTGGGCATGCTATAACGTTCCCAAACTGCTTCTTTTGAGACACGTCCCTTCTTCCTTTGAACTGCGCGCTTGCCTTTGCGGCTTTCTGCTTCTTGGTGCTGGGGATTTTATTGTTTCCTGCTTGGGGATCTCTGTTATACCCTTCCGCCTTCAGGTGAGGTTACTGATTCCACAATCTAGAGCTAAAAAGTATTCCCGCATTTTACTGGTGGGCGACCTAGAACTTAAATGTATTCCCGCATTATACTGGTGGGCGACCTAGAACTTAAAAGTATTCCCGCATTATACTAGTGGGCGACCTAGAACTTAAAAGTATTCCCGCATTATACTGGTGGGCGACCTAGAACTTAAAAGTATTCCCGCATTATACTGGTGGGCGACCTAGAACTTAAAAGTATTCCCACATTATACTGGTGGGCGACCTAGAACTTAAATGTATTCCCGCATTATACTGGTGGGCGACCTAGAACTTAAATGTATTCCCGCATTATACTGGTGGGCGACCTAGAACTTAAATGTATTCCCGCATTATACTGGTGGGCGACCTAGAACTTAAATGTATTCCCGCATTATACTGGTGGGCGACCTAGAACTTAAATGTATTCCCGCATTTTACTGGTGGGCGACCTAGAACTTAAATGTATTCCCGCATTTTACTGGTGGGTGACCTAGAACTTAAAAGTATTCCCGCATTATACTGGTGGGCGACCTAGAACTTAAATGTATTCCCGCATTATACTGGTGGGCGACCTAGAACTTAAAAGTATTCCCGCATTATACTGGTGGGCGACCTAGAACTTAAATGTATTCCCGCATTATACTGGTGGGCGACCTAGAACTTAAATGTATTCCCGCATTATACTGGTGGGCGACCTATAACTTAAATGTATTCCCGCATTATACTGGTGGGCGACCTAGAACTTAAATGTATTCCCGCATTATACTGGTGGGCGACCTAGAACTTAAATGTATTCCTGCATTATACTGGTGGGCGACCTAGAACTTAAATGTATTCCCGCATTATACTGGTGGGCGACCTAGAACTTAAACGTATTCCCGCATTATACTGGTGGGCGACCTAGAACTTAAATGTATTCCCGCATTATACTGGTGGGCGACCTAGAACTTAAATGTATTCCCGCATTATACTGGTGCGCGACCTAGAACTTAAATGTATTCCCGCATTTTACTGGTGGGCGACCTAGAACTTAAATGTATTCCCGCATTTTACTGGTGGGCGACCTAGAACTTAAAAGTATTCCCGCATTATACTGGTGGGCGACCTAGAACTTAAATGTATTCCCGCATTATACTGGTGGGCGACCTAGAACTTAAAAGTATTCCCGCATTATACTGGTGGGCGACCTAGAACTTAAATGTATTCCCGCATTTTACTGGTGGGCGACCTAGAACTTAAATGTATTCCCGCATTTTACTGGTGGGCGACCTAGAACTTAAAAGTATTCCCGCATTATATTGGTGGGCGACCTAGAACTTAAATGTATTCCCGCATTTTACTGGTGGGCGACCTAGAACTTAAATGTATTCCCGCATTTTACTGTTGGGCGACCTAGAACTTAAATGTATTTGAAATTGTTTCCCCGTTCTTCCGAGAAAATTTTGACAATCAGTAGAAAATTTTCTGCCCCGGTTTTTGGTGACTTCCCTGTCGTTGCCTCTCGCTGCCATCATCAATCCTTTGTTTTCCTGCAGCAGACAAAAGGATTTAATTAGTTTTAATCGTGGTGGTAGAGGGTGCCTTTCCGGCGGATGATTTTTCCTCTCTTCCCCTTTTCTTGCTCTATGTCCCCATAATTGGTTAGTGGACAAAATTGCCTGCTGGGGGTCTCTAGCCTGCTGGGGCTGGTTTTCAATTTGTTCCCTTTTCTGCTTTTCTTTAAGCACATACTGTGGGAATCTGCTTTTACTCCTGAAACCATTCCCTTTGGAGCTTACTTCCTCCAAAACTGCGAGGCACGATTATTGCATTGCCTAGGGCCGGCTTTTAAGACTGTTTGTGTTATCCTGCATTGGATGAACTCCCCTTCGGTCTCTGGTAGTAAGCTTTGAAAAATCCTTTTCAAGACAAATTTTTAGGAAGAGAAAATAAAAGATAGAAAGGGAGAAAATCTTTCTGAACCAATATTTGGTGGGAGAAGAAACTCAGAAGAACTTATCTGGAGGACATGACTGGTCCCCGTGATCACGACATGCACCATAGATTCCCGACCCAGTCTATTCATATCAATCGATTTGCCCGATGGTCTGTCTTGCTGGGGATGATAAATGAGTGTCCATTCCGTTGCGAATGTGGTCGCTTTTGTTGATTTGTCTTGTCGCCTCATAGTGCCCTTCGAAGGGGTTTTCACTAATGAGACTCTCTCTTTTCTCTCATCTCCCGGCTCCTTATGGTGCCTGTGAAGGTTTTCACCAATAAGACTCTCTCATTTCATATTCTCATCTTACGTCGCCTTTCGGTGCCTGTGAGGGTTATTACCGATAAGACTCTCTCATTTTATTAATTTTTTTATCGAGGAATCAGGGTGTTGTCGATACGACCCTCTCTTCTGGAGATTCCTTTGACCATCAATTTATTCCCAGTCTTACGATCCTCTTCTTTGCTGGGGATCGGTGCATTATTCTCGGCCTTATTTACCTGACTTGGCATCTCTTGGATATTGATCGGGAGGTCTTTTGGACGTCGATGTTGGTTTTGGTGTGGGGTTAAAGAAAGGCTATTCAAAAATGAAATAATTTGATGGGTGATCTGCTACAACTTTTGGAATCAAACCTTTGTTGGAACTTAAAACATAACCTCTGCCCCAGTTTTCTTGCTTGGGGAATTTTATTTTTTACACTTATGTTGAGAGCTATGTGCGTTACGCACATTGTGCCTATTATGCACACTATGTACATTATGCATCCTATATTCGCTATGATGCATACTATGACCGAGCCGTGAGGCGCCTACGTATCCTCTCTGAGGAATCAGGTCAAACGTAGTTCCCAACGGTTTTGTATTTCTTATGATTTTATCTTCTTTTTTCTTTTCCTCCGTCATTTCATTATCCAATAAGTACCAAGTACAAACAAACGAACCAATAATTGCCATAATCAAAGAAATTACGCATAATATCTCTTGACTGCATCCGAATTGATAGCCATGTCAACACATCTTCCCTCGATATCCGTCAAACACAAAGCACCGTTGGACAATACTCTGGTCACGATATAAGGCCCTTGCCAATTTGGGGCGAACTTGCCTTTTGCCTCGACCTGATGTGGGAGGATCTTCTTCAATACCTGCTGCCCTACTTCAAACTTCCTGGGGCGCACCTTCTTATTATATGTTCTTGCCATTCTCTTCTGGTACAGCTGACCATGGCACACTGCTGCCAATCTTTTCTCATCTATCAGGCTCAACTGTTCCAATCGAGCTTTGACCCATTCATCATCATCAATCCCGGCTTCAGCGACAATTCGGAGGGACGGAATTTCGACTTCCGCTGGTATTACGGCCTCAGTTCCGTACACCAACAAATAAGGAGTTGTGCCTATGGAAGTTCGGACGGTAGTGCGGTAACCCAACAAAGCAAAGGGTAATCTCTCGTGCCATTGTCTGGACCCTTCCACCATTTTTTCGCAGTATCTTCTTGATATTCTTATTGGCTGCTTCGACTGCTCCATTCGCCTTGGGACGATATGGGGTGGAATTGCGGTGTGTAATCTTGAATTGTTGGCATACCTCTCTCATCAAGCTGCTATTAAGATTCGCACCGTTATCCGTGATGATCACTTTTGGGATCCCAAATCTGCAGATGATATGGGAATGAACAAAGTCCACCACTGCCTTTTTGGTTACCGATTTGAAGGTTTTAGCCTCAACCCATTTGGTGAAGTAATCAATGGTCACTAGAATGAACCTATGACCGTTGGATGCTGACGGCTCGATGGGCCCAATGACATCCATGCCCCATGCCACAAACGGCCAGGGTGCTGACATCGTATGTAACTCTGTTGGCGGAGAATGAATCAAATCTCCATGTATCTGGCACTGATGGCATTTCCTCACGAAAGTGATACAGTCGTGTTCCATGGTGAGCCAATAACACCCTGTTCGAAGGATCTTTCTTGCCAATACATATCCGCTCATGTGTGGCCCACAAACTCCAGCATGTACCTCTGCCATAACCGTCGTTGCTTGACTGGCATCTATGCATCTCAACAATCCCAAATCCGGGGTTCTTTTGTACAATACTCCTCCACTGAGGAAGAAACCATTCGACAAACGCCGAAGGGCTCTTTTTTGGTCTCCAGAGGCATGTTCTGGATATATCCCCATCCTGAGGTATTCTTTGATATCATGAAACCAGGGTTCGCCATCCGCTTCTTCTTCTATGGCATTGCAGTAGGCGTGCTGATCACGGACCTGGATGTGTAGAGGATCAACATACATTTTGTCAGGGTGGTGCAGCATTGATGCTAAGGTGGCCAAGGCATCCGCAACCTCATTGTGAACTCTCGGGATGTGTTTGAACTTCACCGATCGAAATTGCTTGCTCAGATCATGCAAGCATTGTCGGTATGGTATGAGTTTTAGATCTCGTGTTTCCCATTCACCCTGAATTTGATGTACCAAGAGGTCCGAGTCTCCCAAGACCAAGACGTCTTGGACATCCATGTCAGCAGCCAAGCGCAGACCCAGAATGCAAGCCTCATACTCGGCCATATTGTTGGTGCAATAGAAGCGTAGTTGAGCCGTAACAGGATAATGCCGTCCTGTTTCAGAAATGAGTACTGCTCCTATTCCAACCCCTTTCGCGTTTGCAGCTCCATCGAAGAAAAGCTTCCAACCCGGTTCCTCAGGCAATTCCAACTCATTTGTATGCATTACCTCTTCGTCAGGAAAATACGTTCTTAAGGGCTCGTATTTTTCATCAACGGGATTCTCTGCCAAATGGTCTGCCAGCGCCTGGGCTTTCATGGCCGTCCTCGTTACATAGATGATATCAAACTCTGTGAGCAGAATTTGCCACTTTGCCAACCTTCCCGTAGGCATAGGTTTCTGAAAGATATACTTTAATGGGTCCAAACGGGATATGAGATAAGTAGTATACGAAGACAGGTAGTGCTTCAACTTCTGAGCTACCCAAGTTAGGGCACAACATGTTTTCTCGAGTTGAGTGTACTTGACCTCATGTACTGTGAATTTCTTGCTAAGATAGTAGATGGCCTGCTCCTTCCTTCCTGTGTCATCATGTTGCCCCAATACACAACCAAATGAATTTTCCAAGACCGTCAGGTAAAGAATTAGGGGCTTCCCGGGCTTAGGCGGGACCAATACGGGTGGATTAGACAGATACCCTTTGATTTGGTCGAAAGCCTCCTGACACTCTGCCGTCCAACCTAC
This sequence comes from Nicotiana sylvestris, assembly GCF_000393655.2. Classification (NCBI taxonomy): domain Eukaryota; kingdom Viridiplantae; phylum Streptophyta; class Magnoliopsida; order Solanales; family Solanaceae; genus Nicotiana; species Nicotiana sylvestris. The sequence continues at coordinate 57,548,968 of NC_091065.1, forward strand.
CGCAGCATCCTTTCTCAGCAGCCGAAATATGGGCTCACAAGTTGCTGTGAGTTGAGCGATGAACCTGCTGATGTAATTGAGTCTACCCACCAAACTCATTACCTCTGTTTTGTTCCTTGGCGGTGGCAAATCTCGGATGGATTCAATTTTGGATGGGTCTAACTCAATCCCCCGTCGACTGACGATGAATCCTAGCAACTTCCCTGATGGAACCCCGAATGCGCATTTGGCCGGGTTAAGCTTGATATCATACCTCCGGAGTCTTTGGAAAAATCTCCTTAGGTCTGCTACATGGTCCTCCTGACGCCAAGATTTGATGATCACATCATCGACGTACACCTCGATTTCTTTGTGTATCATGTCATGAAACACAGCAGTCATTGCTCGCATGTACGTTGCCCCGGCGTTCTTTAACCCGAACGGCATTACCCGATAGCAGTAGGTTCCCCATGGCGTAATAAACGCTGTCTTCTCAGCATCCTCTTCGTCCATTAGGATCTGATGATAACCCGCATAGCAATCCACAAAGGATCCGATCTCGCGCCCAGCGCAATTATCGATCAGGATATGAATGTTGGGTAACGGAAAATTGTCCTTGGGACTTGCTTTGTTGAGGTTGCGGTAGTCGACGCACACCCTGATTTTTCCATCCTTCTTTGGGACTGGTACCACATTGGCCAACCACTCGGGATATCGAGTGACCCGAATGACCTTTGCCTGCAACTGCTTAATCACCTCTTCTTTGATTTTTACACTCATTTCTGTTTTAAATTTCCTTAGTTTTTGCTTGACCGGAGGGTATGCCGGGTCAGTGGGCAATTTGTGAACCACTAAATTTGTGCTTAATCCAGGCATATCGTCATAGGACCATGCAAAAACATCTTTGAATTCCATGAGGGTTCTGATCAATTCTTCCCTGACATTCGGCTCAATGTGGATGCTGATTTTGGTTTCTTGGACGTTATCAGCGTCTCCTAGGTTTACAGCCTCAGTGTCATTTAGGTTAGGCTTGGGTTTTTCTTCAAATTGGCATAATTCTCGGTTTATCTCTTCGAAGGCTTCACCTTCATCACATTCAGATTCATCATCACAAACGACCTCTTGCATCATTGAGTCAGATTCAGATTGATTTATTAGACTAGGTCGAAGATCCGCTGTGCATGCCATGTCATTAGAACCAGTAAAAAGAGAACTGTTCAGAAAGAAAAAGAACAAAACAAAATTAAAATGGGACAAAAGAAAAGAACTTTATTAAACTTGCAGGATAAAAGGGTTCACACTTTTACAAAAACGAAAGTAAAATTTGGATTACACCCTTGAATAATCCGGACAAAACAAAACACACAAAACATAAATCAAAGCCTACTACCAAGACTCCCCTCGGACAGGAAGAGGGGTAACTGTCCAATTGTTGGTCTTGGCCTCAGGTCCCACAAACTGTATCTCTGCTCTGCTGAAACCTTCTCCAGCTTCCACCATACCGACATCCGCAAATAGCTTCTCAAAACTCTGATTCAGGTCTTCATTTATTCCGATCAAAGGTCCTAGAATCTTTGGGACCGGCGACCCCTTGGCACTTGCTTTGACAAAAGACCTTGAGAGGCGTGGCACTGGTTTAGGCAGAAACCAGACCCTCTTCTTCATTTCTTGCGCTTGCTTCCTATCTGCTGCGGTTGGTTTGAACCCCAATCCGAAAGTTTCCAGATTTTTAGGAAGGGAGACAGGTTGGACAATCCCTTGAAGCTCGACTCCCAGGACTTTTCCCGGCACAAATCCATTACCCAGCATTTCTGAGACCATCATGACTGTTGCGGCAGCTACCCTAGGGTGCGGGATGATTTCTCCTTCGGAAATTTTGTTGGGCGACCCTGTATCGAAAATCTGGTAGACCCAAGGACCTTTGTCATCAACGGTCTCTATGAAAGGTACAATGGTTCCGCCCATGGTGCACGTTGTACCCTCGCCGTGTAACACGACCTCTTGTCTTTCCCACTCGAACTTCACTATCTGATGTAGGGTGGAGGGCACCGCCTTGGCTGCATGAATCCATGGTCGTCCTAACAGCAGGTTGTAAGATACTGTGGCGTCTAATACCTGGAATTCCATGGTAAACAGGACTGGACCGATGGTCAGTTCAAGTACAACATCCCCCACAGTGGCTGTTCCATTTCCGTCAAACCCTCGGACACAGATACTGTTCTTGTGGATCCTTCTGTGGTCGATCTTTAACTGGTTCAAGGTAGATAGTGGGCAAATATTGGCGCTTGAGCCGTTATCCACCAATACTCGAGTTACCACCGAGTCTTCACATTTGACAGCTAGGTATAGAGCTTTATTATGCTCCGTACCTTCCACCGGCAGGTCATCATCTGAGAATGTTACCCTGTTCACCTCGAAAATCTTGCTGGCAATGGTTTCCAGGTGGTTTACAGAAATCTCACTGGGTACATGAGCTTCGTTCAATATCTTCAACAGGGCCCGACGATGCTCCTCAGAATGGATCAGTAACGACAACAGTGAGATCTGGGCCGGTGTTTTTCTCAGCTGTTCGACCACAGAATAGTCTTGTACTTTCATCTTCCTCAGGAACTCTTCAGCCTCTTCTTCGGACACAGGTTTCTTGGTTGCAACTGGGTTGGCTCTTCTTAGCTCCGCCGGAGCAAAACATCGACCTGATCGAGTCAGCCCTTGCGCTTCACAACTGACTTCTTCCACCTGTTTTCCCTTGTACATCACCACCGCCTTTTCATATTTCCAAGGCACAGCCCTGCTGTCAATCATCGGCAGTTGGACCAAAGGCTTTATGGTCACCAGTTCTCTATATACCCCTTTTAACACGACTGTCGGTGTGGGCGGGATCCCTGATACTACCAACTTGCTTGGCTCGGGTTTGCTTGTTATGGCGGACGGGCTCTTTCCCAATATCACTACTGGCTTGACGCCTTCTCCCTGCGACTGTACACTCGTTCCTCCCCTGGTTGAGACTTCTTTCGGGGCGGCTTGGATCATCATCACTGTTTGTGAGGGTTTTCTCAATTCTTCTCCCTCACACACCAACTCAATCATGTGAGTTTCGTGGTGCGCTGGCAGTGGGTTTTGGTTGATGTTAGGAGCTCCTGGTGTCTGGACCTCGATCTTATTGGTGTCAATAATATCCTGTATGTCATGTCTTAATTTCCAGCACTTCTCGGTATCATGCCCGAGCATCCCGGAACAGTATTCACAACTGATTGATCGATCCAAATTCTGAGGTGGGGGATTTTGTTCTCGAGTCTGGACAGGACTAACCAAACCCAATTGCCTCAGCTTGTGGAACAAAGCGGTGTAGGTTTCTCCCAGCTCCGTGAAAGTTCTCTGCTTCCGCAACCTGTCATTCTTAGCATCTGGATTTCCCCGAAAGCCTGCCCTTGAAGGGTTTCTATACACCCTTGGTGGAGGGTAGGTGTTTTGTGGTGGCGCATATATGTTCTGGGGAGCCGGTGCGCGCCATTGTGGGCGAACCGGAGGCTGAGTGTATACCTGGGCTTGGTGTACGGAACAATGTGGTTCTCGAGGTGGATAGAAATTTTGTGGTGGGTTGTATGGGTAGTTTGACCTGTGAGGCCTGGGTTGGTTGTAGTGCGGCCTGCCAGCCCTGGACCAACTGCCTGCCTCGATCGTGGCAACCTCTTCTTTCTTTCTTCTCAGCGCACCTCCCGTGCCGCTTTGAATAGCCTGGGTTGTGGCTTTGAGTGCCGAATAGTTCAAGATTTTGTCAGACCTCAGACCCTCTTCTATCATGACCCCTATCTTGACCACCTCGTTGAAAGATTTTCCAACTGTTGTCACCAAGTGACCAAAGTAGGTTGGATCCAGTGTCTGCAAGAAATAGTCCACCATCTCTCCCTCTCTCATGGGAGGATCGACTCTAGCTGCTTGTTCTCTCCAGCGGAACCCGAACTCGCGAAAACTTTCCCCGGGTTTCTTCCCAGTTCTCAATAATGTGAGACGGTCAGGGACTATCTCGAGATTGTACTGGAAATGACCTGCAAAAGCCTGCGCCAGATCATCCCACGTGTACCACCTGCTGGCATCCTGCCTGGTATACCATTCTAGTGCAGATCCGCTCAGACTTTGGCCGAAATAAGCTATCAGCAGCTCATCCTTGCCGCCTGCCCCTCTCATTTTGCTACAGAATCCCCGCAAATGTGCCATGGGATCACCGTGCCCTTCATATAAATCAAACTTAGGCATCTTGAACCCAGCCGGGAGTTGGACGTCTGGGAAAGGGCACAGATCTTTGTATGCTACGCTGACTTGATTGCCCAGCCCGTGCAAGTTCCTGAAGGACTGCTCCAGGCTTTTGAACTTTCTCAATACTTCATCCTGTTCAGGGGCCTTAGCCGGCTTCTCAATCTCTGCCGGCACTTCCAAATGTGGATTGTAAGCCTGTGGTTCGGGGGCATGAAACGTAGGCTCGGGGGGGTAGTATTGTGTATCGTGAGCCTGAAACAATGGCTCACTGGTCGTTCTTTGCAAAGGGGCTGATGTTGGTCCCACAAAAATGGGAATATTGGGTGTTGGGAGAGGTTGATGGGGTGGTGGAGCTTGGGAATCATGAGGGCTTCTTTCTTGATGATAAAGGGGATTTGGGCGGCTTGTGGAAGGGCCAGAGTGAGGGTATTCCGGCATGTGCCCCAGTGTTTCAGGGCTCTTTTGTGTTTTGGCTATGGCTAGCTGCATTGCATTCATCTCTAGTCCCATCCTTTCAATCTTTTCCATCGCTTCTTTTAGCAACTGGCTCATTGGCCTTTCCTCCTTATTACTATTCTCTGAAGTAGTCATGCTTGTTGCTACCGGTCCCTTGGATCTGGTTTGGTATGAGTGTGTTGCCAGAGTTTTTAACAACTAACTTGTCTGGATCACACAACAACAAACTTTGTTAGCGTTAGAGTTTAACAGATTTGACCATAACACATAGAGGATGCAATGCACCTATGCAGTTAACCGTTCCTACATGCTTTGCTTCAAACAACATGCGTCATCCCGGTTTGCTCATTCGTCCTTTTTTAAAGTATTTTAGGAAACCCTGTGTTTTATTTTATTATGTACTTTCTTTTCTTTCTTTATTAAAAGCGGTCGAATCTTATGGGGATTGCCTACGTATCACGTCCCCGCGTGAATCAGACCAGGCGTAGTTCTGCCTTAAAGTAAAGAAATACAAAATTCTTGTGAAATCATTAAATTCATTCTCAAAATTTTGCTATTACAAATTACTTCAAACAAGGAATAGCAATAATACAGACTCCACGGTTCTTTGACCCTATTTGATTGAAGAGAAAAAAAATAAAAAAATAAAAAACAACATATGGGAAAAACATCAAAGCCTAAATAAACAAGACTCGACCAAAGGTTAATTTTCCAACTTAGGGACCCGCGAGGCATCATTCGGCCTTTTCGCGGGTCTAGGTGCGAGATCCCTTTCGAGATGCTCCAACTCGTGCATTGTTTGTTTGACATAACCCATCACTGCTGAGAGAACGATAATGCAGGTCATGTTCTCACACCGCCGACACCGTCTGATGATAGCATGGGCAATGGCCCTGATCTTATCTCTGGTTTGTTTCTTCTCTATGAGTAGGTGTCTTATCTGATCACCGCACGTCTTGAATACCTGTGAGTCCTGTATATGTTGATTCCTCAGCTGCTGCACATCTGTCTTCATTTGGGCCAACAAGTCGTAATAGTATCTACTCTCCAATTGGAAATCCCTGGCCTGCTTAACTGCTTTAAACTCAAGTGTAGCCATCTCTCTCTTTATTTTGGCAACAGTCTTCTCGTGGTCACGTTTCAATTGGTTCAAGCATCGGCGATGCTTATCTACTCTTGTTCCCCACTGTGCCTTGAACTCTGCCATGACCTTTTCGGATTCTTCTAACCCGTCTCGCCATTCCGTGATCTCTCTTTTCAAACCCTTTATCAACCGCTGGTCTGATCGACTTCTGGGCTGCTCATCAAGAAGACAATCTCAATTTTTGGATTTGGGCCTTAAGTTCTTCATTCTCTTGGATCAATCTATTCTTTTCGCTTCGATCCGCCGCGATTTGTACGCTGTTATCGAATTTCAGACTGTCCATTTGTAGCTTCAAATCACCAATCTCTGCCCGATAACCCTTCTCTTTTGCTAACCAGTTCCATTGCCCTTGGGATGATTCTACGAAATCTTTGAGATGCGGTCTCTTAGCCGGTCTTTCGTAGGACAGGCTACCTCTAAACCAAGCGTGATATCCTGGGGCGACTTCCCCTTTTGCCGTATCAATCACACAAGTGTTTGCTGCCAGATGTTGGCATTCACTCCAGATTTGGCGAACTTCTTCTTCAGGGAAATGACCGTTCGGACTGATTTCAATCACTTGGGTACTCAAATCTTCATCTTTCGGTACCACTTGGTACCTCCCAAGTTGCCTCAAAACCCGATACGGTGCATAGGGTTGGATACTTTTCAGTCCCATCAACAGAAAGTGAGGCCGGGTTGCCGGCATGTATATGATTTCCTCGATAGGTGACCATCCGAGCGTCCATTGGATTTGGCTGGCAGTGAGAGTTCGGAGAAATGAGGTCCATGATGTGACTCCCTCAGGTAAATTGAGCCCTTTGATTCTCGTGTAGAATTCTCCAATACAAGTTTTCTCTGGCGAACCATAACCCAAAAGTGAGGAGCGATGGCATAAATGATCGGTCATCCACATTTGCAACAGTAGGTTACATCCTTCGAAAAAGTCGCCCCTGGCTCGACAAGCAGTGAGAGCCCGGAAAATGTCAGCCATAATCATAGGCGCCAGAGTACTTTTATCTTGGGTAAGCAAAGTATTGACGACCCCGGTTATCTTTAGATCAATGTTTCCATCTTTCCTAGGGAACACTATAAGACCCAGAAAGGCTGTCATAAAAGCCACTAGCCTGTGTTCGTCCCACTTTTGTCGGTTGCCTCTACTGCATAGTTTGAAATCCGGCTTATTGAACCCGCCCACGTGGCCGTATCTAGCATATATGAGGTGGAGACTGCAGAATCCTTTGGCAAGATTCTGGATGGTGGAACGTTCGAGGTATTTTTAGGAAATCCAGAAACCGGTGTACCGTGACAGCTCTAGGTGCAATCAAGTATTTGAACCTAAAAGGGGCTTCATCACTTCCGATGTACCCTGCTATTTCTTCCAACGTCGGGGTGAGCTCGAAGTTCGAAAAATGGAACACGTTGTGTGCGGAATCCCAACAAGTGACCAATGATCTGATGATATCACCCCGAGGCTGAACGTTTAGTAGGTCCGGGAGACCTTTCAGACATTTCCTTACTTTGTCTTGCCCTTCTTTGCCTAAGTCGTTCCACCATAACCGCAACTCAAACGGGATCTTGGTCATTACTGAAAAAGGTTCGTTTTGTATCGTGCTCATCCTGCACATTTATTAGGATGATTATGCCAAGTGAATAAAATAAAATAAAAACTTTATTTAGACATATATTTTTTAGACAATAAAACAAACTTTTTTGAAAATTAGGGGTCTAAAAACTTTTCAAGACTTTTTGGCAAGACAAATATTTTTGCAACAAATAAAGACACATATTTATATATATATGTATATATATATATATATATATATATTACTCGGATTTTCATATAAATAATAAAAACATTTTTTTTAAAAAAATAAGACTTTTTTTCATCTTCATTTTTGTGACAAGACAAACTATATATTTTTGAAAAACAAAACAGAACAACGACCCCTTTTTTCTTCTTTTTTTTCTATTTTTCCTTTGCTTTTAATAAAACAAAACTAATAAGACGTTTTCTTTTCATTTTCTCAAAATTTCGGCAGAGTTTTGACAGTATTTTGGCATTGGCTTTTTCCAAAAATAAACAATTGGCATTGACAGTATTTTTTATTTGTATATTCCTTATTTGTTTTTTTTTTCCAATTTCACATTATTCGAACACTGGTCAGCATGCGGGCTCGAGACAAATAAATGCACGAAAAACAAATAGGATGCATTAGGATGGTCCTTTCATATCAGGTTGCTAGTCCTAGACGGACCCAACCCCTGTGTTGAGTCCCCTAAGTCAAATGCAACGTGATGCAAATAAGCGTTCCTACTAGGGATCCGGCATGAAGTCACGTTATTCTATGTTCAAAAAACCTGGGTCAGTGTTCTAGACAGTGTACCCGAGCGGACAACTCGAGTCGAGGAGGGGGCAACTTACCGGGAACCAAAAGGCCGTCCAGCTTCGTAACTTATCCGTCCTCTTTCTTACTTCGGGTATTGACACTAACAAAATAGGGAGTCTCGACCAGCGAGCTTCTCCCCGGAGGTAAGAAGAGAAGGGTTTCGGCACAGTTTATATACAGTCCAAATAATATCAAAGCGGTAAAAGCAGCATTTAGCACCTTAGGCTCAAACATTTAAAAAAAATCAGATATAACCAAATATAACAATTTATCTAAGCTCGAATTTCTAACCCTGAACTAGTGGTTCTAGGCAGGATCCCCAGCGGAGTCGCCAGAGCTGTCACACCTCCTTTTTCCGCACCCGATAAGGTGCAAGTGAGTTTTTCCAATTAAAGGACAATCGAAACGGGATTTGTTTATTTATTTCAGAGTCGCCACTTGGGAGGTTTAGGGTGTCCCAAGTCACCAATTTTGATCCCGAATCGAGGAAATGAATGACTCCATATTACAGTCTGCGTACCAGAAATCCGGGTAAGGAATTCTGTTAACCCGGGAGAAGGTGTTAGGCATTCCCGAGTTCCGTGGTTCTAGCACGGTCGCTCAACTGTTATATTCGGCTTGATTATCTGATTTTATACAAATATGAACTTATGTGCAAAATTTTATCTTTTTACCGCTTTCTTACTTATTGTTATTATTTTACGAGAATTGCAACGTCGTGGAAACATATCTCGAACCACGTTACATCAATGCACCCGTAGTTGTTTGGCATATCTCGACTCGGTTGAGATTTGGATTTGGGTCACATAAATGTGCACCCGAGTTAAGGAAAATAAATTATTAAAGGCGCGCCTAAAGCAACTAGCGTCTTGTTATTTTGGGGAAGGCCGTAAAATTCGCTAAACGGCCTGTCCCGAATTCTAAGTATTTTATATATATACATTTAGAGGGCCCCGCACTTTGTACATTTTTGTTTGTCGAGGCTCATCTCATTCCTTATGAAAAGAATTTACAACGTCATGGAAATGCATCTCAGACCACGCCACAATCAATGTACCCGTGGTTAGAGACACATTTCGATTCCGTTGAGATTGGGATTTGGGTCACATAAATGTGCACCCGAGTTTAAGGAGATAACATTATTAAGTACGCGCTTAAAGAGACTATCGCGTTATTATTCTGGGAGGGCCGTGAGATTTGCTAGACGACCTATCCTAGAAACTGAATGCTTCGATATTATACATTTAACGAGGGCCCCGCAGCTCGTGTGTTTTTATTTGTCGAGGCTCATCTCGTCTTTATTTTTTAAGGATATCCTATAGCAACTACGTTTCTTGTCGCATTTTGTCTCTACTAATTGAAAGCGGAGATAGTCCTAGTTAATTATATGCTTGCGAGTCATTTATAGCAGGATTCAGAATGCATAAAAAATCAGAAACAAGGTTGCGCCCCACAGACAAGCGATCGAATCTCATGGGCACAAACCCAGTTTGTGCGGGATTGGCCAGGCTTGGGCCACTGATTTTCCGACGAGGCCTGCTTGGTCTGTTTCAACTTGGGCTCGACCTTCGTGAGGTTGAGACCGTAAACTTGTGTTCTTTGTTTTAAAGGTATGGTTTATCAATTATAATAAGGCAGTTTATCAAAAGGAAATGAACTTAGCTAACAATGGATAGCTTCATGCTTGGCATGTATTAAAGAATATGCTACACGATTAGACTAAGTCTAAGATACAACCTACTGTATTGGGAATACTTTTACCTAACAGCATACATACACAAACTAACATTCAATCACCATGCATTGATATCTACTAGGCGTGCAAGCTACCATCAGTATCCAAACAAAATGTAAACTATTATACATTACATGATATTCAATATAATAGTGTATGTATAAGAAAACATCTTCAAATCTTCTCTTTTGTATTCGTGCTCAACTTTCAAGTTACATTTATACTGTTAATCGTGTACCTGGTAAAGCAAAGCAAAAGAAGAAGGAGAATAGTCAGTTGAGCAATATACAGCAAGCACAGCAACAGCAGGTAAGCAGCAATCAACAATCAACAGCAACAACAATCAACAACGAATGTCACCAACAGTCCACAGACAGCCAACAACAATTTCCACAACGAGGAAAACCCACAAGGTGGTCGAGCACCAAACAAACACTCCCAGACACAGAGTAATAAGATGCAGCCAAGAAAAACCAGGATGTTCAATGCAGTAACAATGGAAAATCAATAACCGCAAAAGCTTAGTAGACAACCAACAACAATCAGCAAAGACAGCTTGAACAACTTGAACTCTTACACAGTTTTCAAATGATACTCATTCACAGTATTCTGAAATCTCTTTCTGTTTTTTTTTCTGAAGACTAAAAATCCCCCTTTTTAGTTCTGCAACAGCTTATTTATAAGCCAACAACCCAGTACAGTCAAACTGCCTGGATCCTGCCAGTTGTAATCTGCCCATACCCCTTAACTCCCCATGCCTAAAGGCATCTTTCTTGGTAAACTTAATCAGTCCCCAATGCTTTGTCCTATTGCTCTAATCAAGGATTATGGGTGCATTTAAAGTATTCATTTTGAACCCATGCCCTCACGTTTTGTTCCCCATTGTCACTAGGTTAATCATATTTTAATTACCACTTGACATATTCTGAAATTATCCCCTAATCAGACCCTGTCTTATGCCAGGATTACCCTTATACCTTGCATATTACTGTATTACCCTAACTCTTAATAGTCAGTATATAAACCTCTCTGATTTCAGCCAATACCTGACTACTAGCTAATTAAACTCAATACTGCTTTCTGGCTGATTTGTTAGATTTCTAAAGCTAATTGCCAATTCTCTGCCTACGTTCAAGCAATGATTCAAACTTTAAACAAACAGGGGTGCCAATCAAATGGTATGAGTTGGCCACATTGGGAGCCAAACCTGACCAACTCACAACCAATTGATCTAATATGCAGTCAAGGGTGTAAACTATAATCGACGTGCTACTATATCAGGCTTACAAACAACATCATAAAATAAAAGAAATAGGCACAGTAATCATACTGAAATGTAGGCTCCTGATTTTCAATCTTTCAAGTGAATTCAGTTGACGACACTTGTTTAGATGACTACACAAACTATAATATACAGCAAACAATCAATAAAACCAACAAACAAACTCATCATTAACTCAAAACGTACACACATGGACAGACGAGTCACAAAACAAAACAAACCAGAACATGAACGACAGATAGGATTTAGGAGGACAAAAGAAAAAGGAAAAATACCTCAGGGAAATGAAACTAAGACTGACTCAAGCTCGAACTCGGACCAGGTTATTTGGGGTCTAATGGAATTTAACCGAAGTGTTCTCAACTGAGAACACTTTGGTAAAAGTCTGCTAGACCCTGATCCTGCCACTGATTCGGACAGACCTCCATAACTCTAAGGTCTAGGGATTCTGGTGGTCTGATTTGGGATCTGCTCCGTTTCAGTCAGATTCGAATGGAACCAAAGCCATTCAGGGGTGAGGGAGGTCAGGAGGGGCTGTGGTGTGAGTTTGGGGCCAACCGGTGTAGATCTGGTTTTTGCTCGAATCTTCGTTTGAAGATTCAAGAAGCTACGGGTTGATTCGAGGTGAACGGTTAACGGATTCATGTTCAGGGTGGTCGGGTGCATCGGGGATGTTATTTTGGTGGTCATCGGAACTGTGGTTACCGGGCTCACGGGGGAAAATCTAGGCTACTAGGGTTTGAGAGGAAAGGGGTCCTGGGGAATATGGTGTACAGTGGCTGAAGGGGGGGGTTTGGTTTGGGGGCGTGGGGTGTAATGGAGAGCTTATATATGCATTGAGGGTTTAGATCCTGGCCGTTGGATCAAGTGAGATCAAGGGCCAGGATCTACTCATTGAAGAGAAACGACGTCGTACGGGGGCTGATAGTGGGTTAAGACCGGCTAGGGGATTGGATCGGGTCATGTTGACGAGTTTAGAGGGAAAGCCTGGGTCCGTTGGATCAAGGGGTTGGACGGCTCAGATCAATTGCCTAAGACGACGTCGTTTGGGGTTGAATGAGTGGCTTGATCAGGACCGTTTGTTTGAGTCAGATCAACGGCTCCAATAAGGACGCTGATACGGCGTCGTTTGAATCGATGTTTGGGCAGGCCAGATTTGGACTGGGTTTGAGTGCCGGTTTTGGGCCTCTTTTTTCTGTTTTATTTTCTGGGCCCAAATCGATTTTAATCACTCTTTTCTTTGTTTTTTTCTAATTTCAAACATAAAATGAAAATAACAAAATAAATAATAAAACAAAAATGAAATTAAAACAAATAACAATGTAACACTTCGACACAATTATCACACCCTAGAACGAACGATGCCCATGTATATATTTTCGAATTTCGTTCTTTTTAACGACTGAATTATGATTTTTGATTATCCTGACAGACATGCTTTGTATTTTGATCGGTGAGATTAAATGTAAAATGGGCAGACCCACAAATGACTAACAACACATGTCACGGAAAACGACAAATTGTACAGTGAGGCCATTTATCACTATTTTTGTTTTCCTTTTGGAGTGATTGCTCATGAAGCAAAAATCACGTGCTTACAGCTGCCCCTCTTTGCCCGAAGACACGAAGGGTTTTCGCGCAAAGATAAAGCAAGCGATTTTTGCCCGTCCGAATACTCCGTGTGAAGCATTTTTTGAAAAAGATTTGACCGAACCTTTGCTTCAGAGGTTTCCTACATATCCTAGGCTGAACAGGAATCAGGTCAATGTAGTTCGGGAAACTTTAGTAGCTGGGACTACCGTGTGACTGTAGTGCTCGCTGTTGTTGTGCGCTGTTGCATGCTGCTGCAGGATGCTACCGCTCGACCGATCTCCTTGTTACATTATTCTAAAAGGAAAAACAAGAAGCTAAGCTAGACTATGGATCATGAGATCTCATCCATCTTCAACTTGTTTTTGTTGCCTTGCTTTCTTGTCGGTTAACGCTTTCCTCTGATGCCTTTATTTTGTGTACTTGGGGGATGATACCGGTCCTTCGCCTTTTCTGAATGCCAGTTTTCATCACTTCACTTGATCTGCTGGGAACATGGCCCTCTTCTTTAGGCCTTTCAATGGCCTCTCCAGTGGTATGGCTTCCTTTATCAAAATTGTTATGTTGGGCATGCTATAACGTTCCCAAACTGCTTCTTTTGAGACACTTCCCTTCTTCCTTTGAACTGCGCGCTTGCCTTTGCGGCTTTCTGCTTCTTGGTACTGGGGATTTTATTGTTTCCTGCTTGGGGATCTCTGTTGTACCCTTCCGCCTTCAGGTGAGGTTACTGATTCCACAATCTAGAGCTAAAAAGTATTCCCGCATTTTACTGGTGGGCGACCTAGAACTTAAATGTATTCCCGCATTATACTGGTGGGCGACCTAGAACTTAAATGTATTCCCGCATTATACTGGTGGGCGACCTAGAACTTAAATGCATTCCCGCATTATACTGGTGGGCGACCTAGAACTTAAATGCATTCCCGCATTATACTGGTGGGCGACCTAGAACTTAAATGTATTCCCGCATTATACTGGTGGGCGACCTAGAACTTAAATGTATTCCCGCATTTTACTGGTGGGCGACCTAGAACTTAAATGTATTCCCGCATTTTACTGGTGGGCGACCTAGAACTTAAATGTATTCCCGCATTTTACTGGTGGGCGACCTAGAACTTAAAAGTATTCCCGCATTATACTGGTGGGCGACCTAGAACTTAAATGTATTCCCGCATTATACTGGTGGGCGACCTAGAACTTAAATGTATTCCCGCATTATACTGGTGGGCGACCTAGAACTTAAATGTATTCCTGCATTTTACTGGTGGGCGACCTAGAACTTAAATGTATTCCCGCATTTTACTGGTGGGCGACCTAGAACTTAAATGTATTCCCGCATTATACTGGTGGGCGACCTAGAACTTAAACGTATTCCCGCATTATACTGGTGGGCGACCTAGAACTTAAATGTATTCCCGCATTATACTGGTGGGCGACCTAGAACTTAAATGTATTCCCGCATTATACTGGTGGGCGACCTAGAACTTAAATGTATTCCCGCATTTTACTGGTGGGCGACCTAGAACTTAAATGTATTCCCGCATTATACTGGTGGGCGACCTAGAACTTAAATGTATTCCCGCATTATACTGGTGGGCGACCTAGAACTTAAAAGTATTCCCGCATTATACTGGTGGGCGACCTAGAACTTAAAAGTATTCCCGCATTATACTGGTGGGCGACCTAGAACTTAAATGTATTCCCGCATTTTACTGGTGGGCGACCAAGAACTTAAATGTATTCCCGCATTTTACTGGTGGGCGACCTAGAACTTAAAAGTATTCCCGCATTATACTGGTGGGCGACCTAGAACTTAAATGTATTCCCGCAGTTTACTGGTGGGCGACTTAGAACTTAAATGTATTCCCGCATTTTACTGGTGGGCGACCTAGAACTTAAATGTATTTGAAATTGTTTCCCCGTTCTTCCGAGAAAATTTTGACAATCGGTAGAAAATTTTCTGCCCCGGTTTTTGGTGACTTCCCTGGCGTTGCCTCTCGCTGCCATCATCAATCCTTTGTTTTCCTGCAGCAGACAAAAGGATTTAATTAGTTTTAATCGTGGTGGTAGAGGGTGCCTTTCCGGCGGATGATTTTTCCTCTCTTCCCCTTTTCTTGCTCTATGTCCCCATAATTGGTTAGTGGACAAAATTGCCTGCTGGGGGTCTCTAGCCTGCTGGGGCTGGTTTTCAATTTGTTCCCTTTTCTGCTTTCTCTTTAAGCACATGCTGTGGGAATCTGCTTTTACTCCCGAAACCATTCCCTTTGGAGCTTACTTCCTCCAAAACTGCGAGGCACGATTATTGCATTGCCTAGGGCCGGCTTTTAAGACTGTTTGTGTTATCCTGCATTGGATGAACTCCCCTTCGGTCTCTGGTAGTAAGCTTTGAAAAATCCTTTTCAAGACAAATTTTTAGGAAGAGAAAATAAAAGATAGAAAGGGAGAAAATCTTTCTGAACCAATATTTGGTGGGAGAAGAAACTCAGAAGAACTTATCTGGAGGACATGACTGGTCCCCGTGATCACGACATGCACCATAGATTCCCGACCCAGTCTATTCGTATCAATCGATTTGCCCGATGGTCTGTCTTGCTGGGGATGATAAATGAGTGTCCATTCCGTTGCGAATGTGGTCGCTTTTGTTGATTTGTCTTGTCGCCTCATACTGCCCTTCGAAGGGGTTTTCACTAATGAGACTCTCTCTTTTCTCTCATCTCCCGGCTCCTTATGGTGCCTGTGAAGGTTTTCACCAATAAGACTGTCTCATTTCATATTCTCATCTTACGTCACCTTTCGGTGCCTGTGAGGGTTTTCACCGATAAGACTCTCTCATTTTATTAATTTTTTTTATCGAGGAATCAGGGTGTTGTCGATACGACCCTCTCTTCTGGAGATTCCTTTGACCATCAATTTATTCCCAGTCTTACGATCCTCTTCTTTGCTGGGGATCGGTGCATTATTCTCGGCCTTATTTACCTGACTTGGCATCTCTTGGATATTGATCGGGAGGTCTTTTGGACGTCGATGTTGGTTTTGGTGTGGGGTTAAAGAAAGGCTATTCAAAAATAAAATAATTTGATGGGTGATCTGCTACAACTTTTGGAATCAAACCTTTGTTGGAACTTAAAACATAACCTCTGCCCCAGTTTTCTTGCTTGGGGAATTTTATTTTTTACACTTATGTTGAGAGCTATGTGCGTTACGCATATTGTGCCTATTATGCACACTATGTACATTATGCATCCTATATTCACTATGATGCATACTATGACCGAGCCGTGAGGCGCCTACGTATCCTCTCTGAGGAATCAGGTCAAACGTAGTTCCCAACGGTTTTGTATTTCTTATGATTTTATCTTCTTTTTTCTTTTCCTTCTTTTCATTTTCTTTTTCTCTTTTTTTTCCATTAATGATTCCAAAGAGGGGTATGAAAGAATAAGTTAAGGCTCAAAGGGGGAAGCAAGGGTTAAAAAGTGTTTGGATAGAAGAAAGAATTGCCTCCGTCATCTCATTATCCAATAAATGCCAAATACAAACAAATAAACCAACAATTGCCATAATTAAAGAAATTACGCATAATATCTCTTGACTGCATCTGAATTGATAGCCATGTCAACACATCTTCCCTCGATATCCGTCAAACACAAAGCACCGTTGGACAATACTCTGGTCACGATATAAGGCCCTTGCCAATTTGGGGCGAATTTGCCTTTTGCCTCGACCTGATGTGGGAGGATCTTCTTCAATACCTGCTGCCCTACTTCAAACTTCCTGGGGCGCACCTTCTTATTATATGTTCTTGCCATTCTCTTCTGGTACAGCTGACCATGGCACACTGCTGCCAATCTTTTCTCATCTATCAGGCTCAACTGTTCCAATCGAGCTTTGACCCATTCATCATCATCAATCCCGGCTTCAGCGACAATTCGGAGGGACGGAATTTCGACTTCCGCTGGTATTACGGCCTCAGTTCCGTACACCAACAAATAAGGAGTTGTGCCTATGGAAGTTCGGACGGTAGTGCGGTAACCCAACAAAGCAAAGGGTAATCTCTCGTGCCATTGTCTGGACCCTTCCACCATTTTTCGCAGTATCTTCTTGATATTCTTATTGGCTGCTTCGACTGCTCCATTCGCCTTGGGACGATATGGGGTGGAATTGCGGTGTGTAATCTTGAATTGTTGGCATACCTCTCTCATCAAGCTGCTATTAAGATTCGCACCGTTATCCGTGATGATCACTTTTGGGATCCCAAATCTGCAGATGATATGGGAATGAACAAAGTCCACCACTGCCTTTTTGGTTACCGATTTGAAGGTTTTAGCCTCAACCCATTTGGTGAAGTAATCAATGGTCACTAGAATGAACCTATGACCGTTGGATGCTGACGGCTCGATGGGCCCAATGACATCCATGCCCCATGCCACAAACGGCCAGGGTGCTGACATCGTATGTAACTCTGTTGGCGGAGAATGAATCAAATCTCCATGTATCTGGCACTGATGGCATTTCCTCACGAAAGTGATACAGTCGTGTTCCATGGTGAGCCAATAACACCCTGTTCGAAGGATCTTTCTTGCCAATACATATCCGCTCATGTGTGGCCCACAAACTCCAGCATGTACCTCTGCCATAACCGTCGTTGCTTGACTGGCATCTATGCATCTCAACAATCCCAAATCCGGGGTTCTTTTGTACAATACTCCTCCACTGAGGAAGAAACCATTCGACAAACGCCGAAGGGCTCTTTTTTGGTCTCCAGAGGCATGTTCTGGATATATCCCCATTCTGAGGTATTCCTTGATATCATGAAACCAGGGTTCGCCATCTGCTTCTTCTTCTATGGCATTGCAGTAGGCGTGCTGATCACGGACCTGGATGTGTAGAGGATCAACATACATTTTGTCAGGGTGGTGCAGCATTGATGCTAAGGTGGCCAAGGCATCCGCAACCTCATTGTGAACTCTCGGGATGTGTTTGAACTTCACCGATCGAAATTGCTTGCTCAGATCATGCAAGCATTGTCGGTATGGTATGAGTTTTAGATCTCGTGTTTCCCATTCACCCTGAATTTGATGTACCAAGAGGTCCGAGTCTCCCAAGACCAAGACGTCTTGGACATCCATGTCAGCAGCCAAGCGCAGACCCAGAATGCAAGCCTCATACTCGGCCATATTGTTGGTGCAATAGAAGCGTAGTTGAGCCGTAACAGGATAATGCCGTCCTGTTTCAGAAATGAGTACTGCTCCTATTCCAACCCCTTTCGCGTTTGCAGCTCCATCGAAGAAAAGCTTCCAACCCGGTTCCTCAGGCAATTCCAACTCATTTGTATGCATTACCTCTTCGTCAGGAAAATACGTTCTTAAGGGCTCGTATTTTTCATCAACGGGATTCTCTGCCAAATGGTCTGCCAGCGCCTGGGCTTTCACGGTCGTCCTCGTCACATAGATGATATCAAACTCTATGAGCAGAATTTGCCACTTTGCCAACCTTCCCGTGGGCATAGGTTTCTGAAAGATATACTTTAATGGGTCCAAACGGGATATGAGATAAGTAGTATACGAAGACAGGTAGTGCTTCAACTTCTGAGCTACCCAAGTTAGGGCACAACATGTTTTCTCGAGTTGAGTGTACTTGACCTCATGTACTGTGAATTTCTTGCTAAGATAGTAGATGGCCTGCTCCTTCCTTCCTGTGTCATCATGTTGCCCCAATACACAACCAAATGAATTTTCCAAGACCGTCAGGTAAAGAATTAGGGGCTTCCCGGGCTTAGGCGGGACCAATACGGGTGGATTAGACAGATACCCTTTGATTTGGTCGAAAGCCTCCTGACACTCTGCCGTCCAACCTACCGCAGCATCCTTTCTCAGCAGCCGAAATATGGGCTCACAAGTTGCTGTGAGTTGAGCGATGAACCTGCTGATGTAATTGAGTCTACCCAGCAAACTCATTACCTCTGTTTTGTTCCTTGGCGGTGGCAAATCTCGGATGGATTCAATTTTGGATGGGTCTAACTCAATCCCCCGTCGACTGACGATGAATCCTAGCAGCTTTCCTGATGGAACCCCGAATGCGCATTTGGCCGGGTTAAGCTTGATATCATACCTCCGGAGTCTTTGGAAAAATCTCCTTAGGTCTGCTACATGGTCCTCCTGACGCCAAGATTTGATGATCACATCATCGACGTACACCTCGATTTCTTTGTGTATCATGTCATGAAACACAGCAGTCATTGCTTGCATGTACGTTGCCCCGGCGTTCTTTAACCCGGACGGCATTACCCGATAGCAGTAGGTTCCCCATGGCGTAATAAACGCTATCTTCTCAGCATCCTCTTCGTCCATTAGGATCTGATGATAACCCGCATAGCAATCCACAAAGGACCCGATCTCGCGCCCAGCGCAATTATCGATCAGGATATGAATGTTGGGTAACGGAAAATTGTCCTTGGGACTTGCTTTGTTGAGGTTGCGGTAGTCGACGCACACCCTGATTTTTCCATCCTTCTTTGGGACTGGTACCACATTGGCCAACCACTCGGGATATCGAGTGACCCGAATGACCTTTGCCTGCAACTGCTTAATCACCTCTTCTTTGATTTTTACACTCATTTCTGTTTTAAATTTCCTTAGTTTTTGCTTGACCGGAGGGTATGCCGGGTCAGTGGGCAATTTGTGAACCACTAAATTTGTGCTTAATCCAGGCATATCGTCATAGGACCATGCAAAAACATCTTTGAATTCCATGAGGGTTCTGATCAATTCTTCCCTGACATTCGGCTCAATGTGGATGCTGATTTTGGTTTCTTGGACGTTATCAGCGTCTCCTAGGTTTACAGCCTCAGTGTCATTTAGGTTAGGCTTGGGTTTTTCTTCAAATTGGCATAATTCTCGGTTTATCTCTTCGAAGGCTTCACCTTCATCACATTCAGATTCATCATCACAAACGACCTCTTGCATCATTGAGTCAGATTCAGATTGATTTATTAGACTAGGTCGAATATCCGCTGTGCATGCCATGTCATTAGAACCAGTAAAAAGAGAACTGTTCAGAAAGAAAAAGAACAAAACAAAATAAAATGGGACAAAAGAAAAGATCTTTATTAAACTTGCAGGATAAAAGGGTTCACACTTATACAAAAACGAAAGTAAAATTTGGATTACACCCTTGAATAATCCGGACAAAACAAAACACACAAAACATAAATCAAAGCCTACTACCAAGACTCCCCTCGGACAGGAAGAGGAGTAACTGTCCAATTGTTGGTCTTGGCCTCAGGTCCCACAAACTGTATCTCTGCTCTGCTGGAACCTTCTCCAGCTTCCACCATACCGACATCCGCAAATAGCTTCTCAAAACTCTGATTCAGGTCTTCATTTATACCGATCAAAGGTCCTAGAATCTTTGGGACCGGCGACCCCTTGGCACTTGCTTTGACAAAAGACCTTGAGAGGCGTGGCACTGGTTTAGGCAGAAACCAGACCCTCTTCTTCATTTCTTGCGCTTGCTTCCTATCTGCTGCGGTTGGTTTGAACCCCAATCCGAAAGTTTCCAGATTTTTAGGAAGGGAGACAGGTTGGACAATCCCTTGAAGCTCGACTCCCAGGCCTTTTCCCGGCACAAATCCATTACCCAGCATTTCTGAGACCATCATGACTGTTGCGGCAGCTACCCTAGGGTGCGGGATGATTTCTCCTTCAGAAATTTTGTTGGCCGACCCTGTATCGAAAATCTGGTAGACCCAAGGACCTTTGTCATCAGCGGTCTCTATGAAAGGTACAATGGTTCCGCCCATGGTGCACGTTGTATCCTCGCCGTGTAACACGACCTCTTGCCTTTCCCACTTGAACTTCACTATCTGATGTAGGGTGGAGGGCACCGCCTTGGCTGCATGAATCCATGGTCGTCCTAACAGCAGGTTGTAAGATTTTGTGGCGTCTAATACCTGGAATTCCATGGTAAACAGGACTGGACCGATGGTCAGTTCAAGTACAACATCCCCCACAGTGGCTGTTCCGTTTCCGTCAAACCCTCGGACACAGATACTGTTCTTGTGGATCCTTCCGTGGTTGATCTTTAACTGGTTCAAGGTAGATAGTGGGCAAATATTGGCGCTTGAGCCGTTATCCACCAACACTCGAGTTACCACCGAGTCTTCACATTTGACAGCTAGGTATAGAGCTTTATTATGCTCCGTACCTTCCACTGGCAGGTCATCATCTGATGTTACCTTGTTCACCTCGAAAACCTTGCTGGCAATGGTTTCCAGGTGGTTTACAGAAATCTCACTGGGTACATGAGCTTCGTTCAATATCTTCAACAGGGCCCGACTATGCTCCTAAGAATGGATCAGTAACGACAACAGTGAGATCTGGGCCGGTGTTTTTCTCAGCTGTTCGACCACAGAATAGTCTTGTACTTTCATCTTCCTCAGGGACTCTTCAGCCTCTTCTTCGGACACAGGTTTCTTGGTTGCAACTGGGTTGGCTCTTCTTAGCTCCGCCGGAGCAAAACATCGACCTGATCGAGTCAGCCCTTGCGCTTCACAACTGACTTCTTCCACCTGTTTTCCCTTGTACATCACCACCGCCTTTTCATATTTCCAAGGCACAGCCCTGCTGTCAATCATCGGCAGTTGGACCACAGGCTTTATGGTCACCAGTTCTCTACATACCCCTTTTAACACGACTGTCGGTGTGGGTGGGATCCCTGATACTACCAACTTGCTTGGCTCGGGTTTGCTTGTTATGGCAGACGGGCTCTTTCCCAATATCACTACCGGCTTGACGCCTTCTCCCTGCGACTGTACACTCGTTCCTCCACTGGTTGAGACTTCTTTCGGGGCGGCTTGGATCATCATCACTGTTTGTGAGGGTTTTCTCAATTCTCCTCCCTCACACACCAACTCAATCATGTGAGTTTCGTGGTGCGCTGGCAGTGGGTTTTGGTTGATGTTAGGAGCTTCTGGTGTCTGGACCTCGATCTTATTGGTGTCGATAAGATCCTGTATGGCATGCCTTAATTTCCAGCACTTCTCGGTATCATGCCCGAGCATCCCTGAACAGTATTCACAACTGATTGATCGATCCAAATTCTGAGGTGGGGGATTTGGTTCTCGAGTCTGGACAGGACTAACCAAACCCAATTGCCTCAGCTTGTGGAACAAAGCGGTGTAGGTTTCTCCCAGCTCCGTGAAAGTTCTCTGCTTCCGCAACCTGTCATTCCTAGCATCTGGATTTCCCCGAAAGCCTGCCCCTGAAGGGTTTCTATACGCCCTTGGTGGAGGGTAGGTGTTTTGTGGTGGCGCATATATATTCTAGGGAGCCGGCGCGCGCCATTGTGGGCGAATCGGAGGCTGAGTGTATGTCTGGGCTTGGTATACGGAACAATGTGGTTCTCGAGGTGGATAGAAATTTTGTGGTGGGTTGTATGGGTATTCTGACCTATGAGGTCTGGGGGGGTTGTAGTGCGGCCTGCCAGCCCTGGACCAACTGCCTGCCTCGATCGTGGCAACCTCTTCTTTCTTTCTTCTCAGCGCACCTCCCGTGCCGCTTTGAATAGCCTGGGTTGTGGCTTTGAGTGCCGAATAGTTCAAGATTTTGTCAGACCTCAGACCCTCTTCTATCATGACCCCTATCTTGACCACCTCGTTGAAAGATTTTCCAACTGTTGTCACCAAGTGACCAAAGTAGGTTGGATCCAGTGTCTGCAAGAAATAGTCCACCATCTCTCCCTCTCTCATGGGAGGATCGACTCTAGCTGCTTGTTCTCTCCAGCGGAACCCGAACTCGCGAAAACTTTCCCCGGGTTTCTTCCCAGTTCTCAATAATGTGAGACGGTCAGGGACTATCTCGAGATTGTACTGGAAATGACCTGCAAAAGCCTGCGCCAGATCATCCCACGTGTACCACCTGCTGGAATCCTGCCTGGTATACCATTCTAGTGCAGATCCGCTCAGACTTTGGCCGAAATAAGCTATCAGCAGCTCATCCTTGCCGCCTGCCCCTCTCATTTTGCTACAGAATCCCCGCAAATGTGCCATGGGATCACCGTGCCCTTCATATAAATCAAACTTAGGCATCTTGAACCCAGCCGGGAGTTGGACGTCTGGGAAAGGGCACAGATCTTTGTATGCTACGCTGACTTGATTGCCCAGCCCGTGCAAGTTCCTGAAGGACTGCTCCAGGCTTTTGAACTTTCTCAATACTTCATCCTGTTCAGGGGCCTTAGCCGGCTTCTCAATCTCTGCCGGCACTTCCAAATGTGGATTGTAAGCCTGTGGTTCGGGGGCATGAAACGTAGGCTCGGGGGGGTAGTATTGTGTATCGTGAGCCTGAAACAATGGCTCACTGGTCGTTCTTTGCAAAGGGGCTGATGTTGGTCCCACAAAAATGGGAATATTGGGTGTTGGGAGAGGTTGATGGGGTGGTGGAGCTTGGGAATCATGAGGGCTTCTTTCTTGATGATAAAGGGGATTTGGACGGCTTGTGGAAGGGCCAGAGTGAGGGTATTCCGGCATGTGTCCCAGTGTTTCAGGGCTCTTTTGTGTTTTGGCTAGGGCTAGCTGCATT
The DNA here is from genome assembly GCF_000393655.2 of Nicotiana sylvestris. Lineage (NCBI taxonomy): Eukaryota > Viridiplantae > Streptophyta > Magnoliopsida > Solanales > Solanaceae > Nicotiana > Nicotiana sylvestris. Next base: position 57,572,351 of record NC_091065.1, read on the forward strand.
GCATTCATCTCTAGTCCCATCCTTTCAATCTTTTCCATCGCTTCTTTTAGCAACTGGCTCATTGGCCTTTCTTCCTCATTACTATTCTCTGAAGTAGTCATGCTTGTTGCTACCGGTCCTTTGGATCTGGTTTGGTATGAGTGTGTTGCCAGAGTTTTTAACAACTAACTTGTCTGGATCAGACAACAACAAACTTTGTTAGCATTAGAGTTTAATAGATTTGACCATAACACATAGAGGATGCAATGCACCTATGCAGTTAACCGTTCCTACATGTTTTGCTTCAAACAACATGCGCCATCCCGGTTTGCTCATTCGTCCCTTTTTAAAGTATTTTGGGAAACCCTGTGTTTTATTTTATTATGTACTTTCTTTTCTTTCTTTATTAAAAGCGGTCGAATCTTATGGGGATTGCCTACGTATCACGTCCCCGCGTGAATCAGACCAGGCGTAGTTCTGCCTTAAAGTAAAGAAATACAAAATTCTTGTGAAATCATTAAATTCATTCTCAAAATTTTGCTATTACAAATTACTTCAAACAAGGAATAGCAATAATACAGACTCCACGGTTCTTTGACCCTATTTGATTGAAGAGAAAAAAAATAAAAAAATAAAAAACAACATATGGGAAAAACATCAAAGCCTAAATAAACAAGACTCGACCAAAGGTTAATTTTCCAACTTAGGGACCCGCGAGGCATCATTCGGCCTTTTCGCGGGTCTAGGTGCGAGATCCCTTTCGAGATGCTCCAACTCGTGCATTGTTTGTTTGACATAACCCATCACTGCTGAGAGAACGATAACGCAGGTCATGTTCTCACACCGCCGACACCGTCTGATGATGGCATGGGCAATGGCCCTGATCTTATCTCTGGTTTGTTTCTTCTCTATGAGTAGGTGTCTTATCTGATCACCGCACGTCTTGAATACCTGTGAGTCCTGTATATGCTGATTCCTCAGCTGCTGCACATCTGTCTTCATTTGGGCCAACAAGTCGTAACAGTATCTACTCTCCAATTGGAAATCCCTGGCCTGCTTAACTGCTTTAAACTCAAGTGTAGCCATCTCTCTCTTTATTTTGGCAACAGTCTTCTCGTGGTCACGTTTCAATTGGTTCAAGCATCGGCGATGCTTATCTACTCTTGTTCCCCACTGTGCCTTGAACTCTGCCATGACCTTTTCGGATTCTTCTAACCCGTCTCGCCATTCCGTGATCTCTCTTTTCAAACCCTTTATCAACCGCTGGTCTGATCGACTTCTGGGCTGCTCATCAAGAGACAATCTCAATTTTTGGATTTGGGCCTTAAGTTCTTCATTCTCTTGGATCAATCTATTCTTTTCGCTTCGATCCGCCGCGATTTGTACGCTGTTATCGAATTTCAGACTGTCCATTTGTAGCTTCAAATCACCAATCTCTGCCCGATAACCCTTCTCTTTTGCTAACCAGTTCCATTGCCCTTGGGATGATTCTACGAAATCTTTGAGATGCGGTCTCTTAGCCGGTCTTTCGTAGGACAGGCTACCTCTAAACCAAGCGTGATATCCTGGGGCGACTTCCCCTTTTGCCGTATCAATCACACAAGTGTTTGCTGTCAGATGTTGGCATTCACTCCAGATTTGGCGAACTTCTTCTTCAGGGAAATGACCGTTCGGACTGATTTCAATCACTTGGGTACTCAAATCTTCATCTTTCGGTACCACTTGGTACCTCCCAAGTTGCCTCAAAACCCGATACGGTGCATAGGGTTGGATACTTTTCAGTCCCATCAACAGAAAGTGAGGCCGGGTTGCCGGCATGTATATGATTTCCTCGATAGGTGACCATCCGAGCGTCCATTGGATTTGGCTGGCAGTGAGAGTTCGGAGAAATGAGGTCCATGATGTGACTCCCTCAGGTAAATTGAGCCCTTTGATTCTCGTGTAGAATTCTCCAATACAAGTTTTCTCTGGCGAACCATAACCCAAAAGTGAGGAGCGATGGCATAAATGATCGGTCATCCACATTTGCAACAGTAGGTTACATCCTTCGAAAAAGTCGCCCCTGGCTCGACAAGCAGTGAGAGCCCGGAAAATGTCAGCCATAATCATAGGCGCCAGAGTACTTTTATCTTGGGTAAGCAAAGTATTGACGACCCCGGTTATCTTTAGATCAATGTTTCCATCTTTCCTAGGGAACACTATAAGACCCAGAAAGGCTGTCATAAAAGCCACTAGCCTGTGTTCGTCCCACTTTTGTCGGTTGCCTCTACTGCATAGTTTGAAATCCGGCTTATTGAACCCGCCCACGTGGCCGTATCTAGCATATATGAGGTGGAGACTGCAGAATCCTTTGGCAAGATCTGGATGGTGGAACGTTCGAGGTATTTTTAGGAAATCCAGAAACCGGTGTACCGTGACAGCTCTAGGTGCAATCAAGTATTTGAACCTAAAAGGGGCTTCATCACTTCCGATGTACCCTGCTATTTCTTCCAACGTCGGGGTGAGCTCGAAGTCCGAAAAATGGAACACGTTGTGTGCGGAATCCCAACAAGTGACCAATGATCTGATGATATCACCCCGAGGCTGAACGTTTAGTAGGTCCAGGAGACCTTTCAGACATTTCCTTACTTTGTCTTGACCTTCTTTGCCTAAGTCGTTCCACCATAACCGCAACTCAAACGGGATCTTGGTCATTATTGAAAAAGGTTCGTTTTGTATCGTGCTCATCATGCACATTTATTAGGGTGATTATGCCAAGTGAATAAAATAAAATAAAAACTTTATTTAGACATATATTTTTTAGACAATAAAACAAACTTTTTTGAAAATTAGGGGTCTAAAAACTTTTCAAGACTTTTTGGCAATACAAATATTTTTGCAACAAATAAAGACACATATTTATATATATATGTATATATATATATATATATATATATATATATATATATATATATATATATTACTCACCAGATAGATAATAAAAACATTTTTTTTTAAAAAATAAGACTTTTTTTCATCTTCATTTTTTGTGACAAGACAAACTATATATTTTTGAAAAACAAAACAGAACAACGACCTCTTTTTTTCTTCTTTTTTTTTTCTATTTTTCCTTTGCTTTTAATAAAACAAAACTAATAAGACGTTTTCTTTTCATTTTCTCAAAATTTCGGCAGAGTTTTGACAGTATTTTGGCATTGGCTTTTTCCAAAAATAAACAATTGGCATTGACAGTATTTTTTATTTGTATATTACTTATTTGTTTTTGTTTTTCAATTTCACATTATTCGAACACCGGTCAGCATGCGGGCTCGAGACAAATAAATGCACGAAAAACAAATAGGATGCATTAGGATGGTCCTTTCATATCAGGTTGCTAGTCCTAGACGGACCCAACCCCTGTGTTGAGTCCCCTAAGTCAAATGCAACGTGATGCAAATAAGCGTTCCTACTAGGGATCCGGCATGAAGTCACGTTATTCTATGTTCAAAAAACCTGGGTCAGTGTTCTAGACAGTGTACCCGAGCGGACAACTCGAGTCGAGGAGGGGGCAACTTATCGGGAACCAAAAGGTCGTCCGGCTTCGTAACTTATCCGTCCTCTTTCTTATTTCGGGTATTGACACTAACAGAATAGGGAGTCTCGACCAGCGAGCTTCTCCCCGGAGGTAAGAAGAGAAGGGTTTCGGCACAGTTTATATACAGTCCAAATAATATCAAAGCGGTAAAAGCAGCATTTAGCACATTAGGCTCAAACATGTAAAAATCAGATAATAAATAAAGCCAAATAATAACAATTATTTTAAGCTCGAATTCTTAACCCTGAACCAGTGGTTCTGGGCACCAAATCCCCAGCAGAGTCGCCAGAGCTGTCACACCTCCTTTTTCCCCACCCGATAAGGTGCAAGTGAGTTTTTCCAATTAAAGGACAATCGAAATGGGATTTGTTTATTTATTTCAGAGTCGCCACTTGGGAGATTTAGGGTGTCCCAAGTCACCAATTTTAATCCCGAATCGAGGAAAAGAATGACTCCATATTACAGTCTGCGCACCAGAAATCCGGATAAGGAATTCTGTTAACCCGGGAGAAGGTGTTAGGCATTCCCGAGTTCCGTGGTTCTAGCACGGTCGCTCAACTGTTATATTCGGCTTGATTATCTGATTTTATACAAATATGAACTTATGTGCAAAATTTTATCTTTTTACCGCTTTCTTACTTATTGTTATTATTTTACGAGAATTGCAACGTCGTGGAAACATATCTCGAACCACGTTACATCAATGCACCCGTAGTTGTTTGGCATATCTCGACTCGGTTGAGATTTGGATTTGGGTCACATAAATGTGCACCCGAGTTAAGGAAAATAAATTATTAAAGGCGCGCCTAAAGCAACTAGCGTCTTGTTATTTTGGGGAAGGCCGTAAAATTCGCTAAACGGCCTGTACCGAATTCTAAGTATTTTATATATATACATTTAGAGGGCCCCGCACTTTGTACGTTTTTGTTTGTCGAGGCTCATCTCATTCCTTATGAAAAGAATTTGCAACGTCATGGAAATGCATCTCAGACCACGCCACAATCAATGTACCCGTGGTTAGAGACACATTTCGATTCCGTTGAGATTGGGATTTGGGTCACATAAATGTGCACCCGAGTTTAAGGAGATAACATTATTAAGTACGCGCTTAAAGAGACTATCGCGTTATTATTCTGGGAGGGACGTGAGATCTGCTAGATGACCTATCCTGGAAACTGAATGCTTCGATAATATACATTTAACGAGGGCCCCGCAGCTCGTGTGTTTTTATTTGTCGAGGCTCATCTCGTCTTTATTTTTTAAGGATATCCTATAGCAACTAGGTTTCTTGTCACATTTTGTCTCTACTAATTGAAAGCGGAGATAGTCCTAGTTAATTATATGCTTGCGGGTCATTTATAGCAGGATTCAGAATGCTTAAAAAAATCAGAAACAAGGCTGCGCCCCACAGACAAGCGATCGAATCTCATGGGCACAAACCCAGTTTGTGCGGGATTGGCCAGGCTTGGGCCACTGATTTTCCGACGAGGCCTGCTTGGTCTGTTTCAACTTGGGCTCGACCTTCGTGAGGTTGAGACCGTAAACTTGTGTTCTTTGTTTTAAAGGTATGGTTTATCAATTATAATAAGGCAGTTTATCAAAAGGAAATGAACTTAGCTAACAATGGATAGCTTCATGCTTGGCATGTATTAAAGAATATGCTACACGATTAGACTAAGTCTAAGATACAACCTACTGTATTGGGAATACTTTTACCTAACAGCATACATACACAAACTAACATTCAATCACCATGCATTGATATCTACTAGGCGTGCAAGCTACCATCAGTATCCAAACAAAATGTAAACTATTATACATTACATGATATTCAATATAATAGTGTATGTATAAAAAAACATCTTCAAATCTTCTCTTTTGTATTCGTGCTCAACTTTCAAGTTACATTGATACTGTTAATCGTGTACCTGGTATAGCAAAGCAAAAGAAGAAGGAGAATAGTCAGCTGAGCAATATACAGCAAGCACAGCAACAGCAGGTAAGCAGCAATCAACAATCAACAGCAACAACAATCAGCAACGAATGTCACCAACAGTCCACAGACAGCCAACAACAATTTCCACAACGAGGAAAACCCACTAGGTGGTCGAGCACCAAACAAACACTCCCAGACACAGAGTAATAAGATGCAGCCAAGAAAAACCAGGATGTTCAATGCAGTAACAATGGAAAATCAATAACCACAAAAGCTCAGTAGACAGCCAACAACAATCAGCAAAGACAGCTTGAACAACTTGAACTCTTACACAGTTTTCAAATGATACTCATTCACAGTATTCTGAAATCTCTTTCTGTTTTTTTTTCTGAAGACTAAAAATCCCCCTTTTTAGTTCTGCAACAGCTTATTTATAAGCCAACAACCAGTGCAGTCAAACTGCCTGGATCCTGCCAGTTGTAATCTGCCCATACCCCTTAACTCCCCATGCCTAAAGGCATCTTTCTTGGTAAACTTAATCAGTCCCCCATGCTTTGTCCTATTGCTCTAATCAAGGATTGTGGGTGCATTTAAAGTATTCATTTTGAACCCATGCCCTCACGTTTTGTTCCCCATTGTCACTAGGTTAATCATATTTTAATTACCACTTGACATATTCTGAAATTATCCCCTAATCAGACCCTGTCTTATGTCAGGATTACCCTTATACCTTGCATATTACTGTATTACCCTAACTCTTAATAGTCAGTATATAAACCTCTCTGATTTCAGCCAATACCTGACTACTAGCTAATTAAACTCAATACTGCTTTCAGGCTGATTTGTTAGATTTCTAAAGCTAATTGCCAATTCTCTGCCTACGTTCAGGCAATGATTCAAACTTTAAAGCAAACAGGGGTGCCAATCAAATGGTATGAGTTGGCCACATTGGGAGCCAAACCTGACCAACTCACAACCAATTGATCCAATATGCAGTCAAGGGTGTAAACTATAATCGACGTGCTACTATATCAGGCTTACAAACAACATCATAAAATAAAAGAAACAGGCACAATAATCATACTGAAATGTGGGCTCCTGATTTTCAATCTTTCAAGTGAATTCAGTTGATGACACTTGTTTAGATGACTACACAAACTATAATATACAGTAAACAATCAATAAAACCAACAAACAAACTCATCATTAACTCAAAACGTACACACATGGACAGACGAGTCACAAAACAAAACAAACCAGAACATGAACGACAGATAGGATTTAGGAGGACAAAAGAAAAAGGAAAAATACCTCAGGGAAATGAAACTAAGACTGACTCAAGCTCGAACTCGGACCAGGTTATTTGGGGTCTAATGGAATTTAACCGAAGTGTTCTCAACTGAGAACACTTTGGTAAAAGTCTGCTAGACCCTGATCCTGCCACTGATTCGGACAGACCTCCATAACTCTAAGGTCTAGGGTTTCTGGTGGTCTGATTTGGGATCTGCTCGTTTCAGTCAGATTCGAACGGAACCAAAGCCATTCAGGGGTGAGGGAGGTCAGGAGGGGCTGTGGTGTGAGTTTGGGGCCAACCGGTGTAGATCTGGGTTTTGCTCGAATCTTCGTTTGAAGATTCGAGAAGCTACGGGTTGATTCGAGGTGAACGGTTAACGGATTCATGTTCAGGGTGGTCGGGTGCATCGGGGATGTTATTTTGGTGGTCATCGGAACTGTGGTTACCGGGCTCACGGGGGAAAACCTAGGCTGCTAGGGTTTGAGAGGAAAGGGGTCCTGGGGAAGATGGTGTACAGTGGCTGAAGGGGGGTTTGGTTTGGGGGCGTGGGGTGTAATGGAGAGCTTATATATGCATTGAGGGTTTAGATCCTGGCCGTTGGATCAAGTGAGATCAAGGGCCAGGATCTACTCATTGAAGAGAAACGATGTCGTTCGGGGGCTGATAGTGGGTTAAGACCGGGTAGGGGATTGGATCGGGTCATGTTGACGGGTTTAGAGGGAAAGCCTGGGTCCGTTGGATCAAGGGGTTGGACGGCTCAGATCAATTGCCTAAGACGACGTCGTTTGGGGTTGAATGAGTGGCTTGATCAGGACCGTTTGTTTGAGTCAGATCAACGGCTCCAATAAGGACGCTGATACGACGTCGTTTGAATCGATGTTTGGGCAGGCCAGATTTGGACTGGGTTTGAGTGCCGGTTTTAGGCCTCTTTTTTTGTTTTATTTTCTGGGCCCAAATCGATTTTAATCACTCTTTTCTTTGTTTTTTTCTAATTTCAAACAAAAAATGAAAATAACAAAATAAATAATAAAACAAAAATGAAATTAAAACAAACAACAATGTAACACTTTGACACAATTATCACACCCTAGAACGAACGATGCCCATGTATATATTTTCGAATTTCGTTCTTTTTAACGACTGAATTATGATTTTTGATTATCCTGACAGACATGCTTTGTATTTTGATCGGTGAGATTAAATGTAAAATGGGCAGACCCACAAATGACTAACAACACATGTCACGAAAAACGACAAATTGTACAGTGAGGCCATTTATCACTATTTTTGTTTTCCTTTTGGAGTGATTGCTCGTGAAGCAAAAATCACGTGCTTACAATTATTATTCAAAGGCATCATGGTTCAGAGGCACCATTCTCATGGCCCGAGAACACCATTTCATGGCCTGCGAATCTCTTATATCATGATTCATGGCCCCGGACATCATGGTCTAAAGACGTCATCTTCACTGTCCAGAGACAATCTTTCATGGTCCAAAGGGAACGTGCATCATGTTTAATTTCTCGCAATACTTTATATACTCACATGCATTGTGTTTTAAGTTTTGCAGGTAATCCAGGAAGTAACCGTTCTTCAAATAGGATCCACCTTCGCTCCGGTTTCCACTCATACCTTTCCGGTTTCTATTTGTGCCTTACCATTATTTCAGACGTAATCGACTCCCATAAATTGCTCGACTTTACCCCATGATCGTTCGGATACCTACCCTGTGATACATCCGTTATACTCCAGACTCATAATCATAACTCCATCCGATATTACCCTTCACAAAAGAATCTTTTCTGAAACTTGCTACCATTCTTATAACAAATCCATAAGCCTCATTCACCATTGGGGACAGAACTATACATGGCCTTATTCCAGCAAAATCAAGGATATGTAGGTAGCTTAGAGACCAGGGTTCGGCCTCTATTTTTCAAAACATCCCATTCGGTCAAAATCGATCATCATTTCTTTACTCGAAAACTCTTGCATCCTTCCCGGGTAAAAAGGGACAGTTGTTGATACCCACTTTTTCCCTCATATATTTCAAATACATATATACTTTCAAAATGGTGCATGAGCATCAACCAGTATTTTTTCATAATTTTCAGTATTTTTTAAAAGGATTTTAATTAATTTATTCTAGCATTTTATTATATAAGTAATTACTAATTGCATCACGAACAGGTTTTGTAGTAATTTTATTTCTTAATTTTATCATTTATATTTATACTGGGCTTTAATTATTTCATGAATAGCTATATGTACATGTTAGGGTTATAATTGCAATAATTTTGCAATAATGGTCCCATGTGTGCATAATTACCTTATTTCACAATAAAATAACATTTTATATTTTTATAATACTTAGTAATTATTCTAAATTATTTTTATGCACAAGAGATATTTTTAACATATATAAGTTATTTTATAAAATTGTCTTATCAGGTTAATTGGGTTTTTAAATAATAGCCCCTTTTCTTAATCAATTTTGGACTTTAGCCTATTGCAGCCCAATTAAAAACTAGCCCAATCTACCCTAGCCCACTTAAATATAACTCATGACCCAATCTCCAAATAACCCGCCCAAACCTGGAATCAATTCTGGCCGTTGATCTCAAAAGATCAACGGTCCAAGACTCCCTTTCCTTTTTTTAATTACCATAACACCCAAAACCCTACCCATTCTCTCAATTACGCCACCTCTAAATCCTCTCCTCCTCTCTTCTCTCTTAGATGCTCTCAAACCCTAGAGCGTCGTCACTCAAAACTCCTCCCAAACCCCTTTGATTCCCAACCGGATGTGGAATCATTTGGTGATTTACTGCCTTATCCAACCTCCTACCCCTACTAATTGTTCGATTTTCATGTTACTTAGTGGGATCTCAAGGATTTCGAACCATATTTAGTTCAGATCTCTTATTTTTTCGATTAATCCACCTATATTCAACCCTATGTATGTGAGTATTATCATGTTCGTGTTTTCATGACATCAAATATCTAGTTCAAACCAGATTTTCCACCTTTGTTCATAAACTTAGTAATTTATTGTTTAATCTATTAGATCTCTTTAGATCTGAAGGGTTTTGAGTTTGTCTGATATTTTTCTTTAAGATTTTTCTATTTTTACTATTATTGTTAACCTATTTTATTTTACCCTAAGAAGCTAAGGTTTTAATTTCTAACGGGTTTTTTGTAAAATGCTTAGGAGTTTAAAAGTTTTCAACTCTAGATTTCTTTTTTACTCTTTTGACCAATTTTTACTTGAGATTCATCTCTATGTCTTTGACATATCTTAGGGTTTCAATTATTCGACTACTTATTATACTGTTTTGCCCATTTACCTTAGCTTTGTCAATTAAAGTGTTAATTGATTCACTTGCCTTAATTAGGGTTGAATTTAGTACCCGTATTTCCTTATTAAAGTTTTTACTTGTTCTTACCCTATTTATGTATCTGTATTACTGGCTTAATTTTATATTTTGATTCCTAATTGATTTGGAAACTAGTTCTTACCTTATTAACCTTATTCTTAATTATTGATTGATTCCGTGTGAGATTTTCCTTAAATTAAGCGGTACTTATTTGATTCTGTCCCCTTAATTGATCCATGACTGATTGTTAGTTGATTTTTCATACCTTATGTATGTATGATTGGTTCATTACTTTATATGTTCTACTCTATTGCATGCTATAAAAACTCTCCATTGTTCTGATTTAAAAACACACAGACGCTGACACCTATACACGCACACACTCAGAAAGAAAAAAACACACACACAAAAACTCTTGTTCTCATTCAACGCTTTCTGTTACTTGTGTTTGCTACATTATCTAGTTGGCTGAAAGTCAACGCTAGACTATTGGATTCTGCATACTTTCAATTTCCTGTTTGCTATTTCCTAAATGGTATGTCTTCATTCCTATTATCATTCAATATGCTATGGAGTTGAACCTATGTGATTTCCTGTTTATTGCTCTCAATCAGAATGGCCACTTCTGTGTAGTTGTGAGGCCGCATGAAAATTTCCACTCTAAGCTCGAAAGCTCGTAGTGGCAATCATGTGTAGCGGAGCATCCTTCTTCTTAAGAACTTGGTGAGCCCCTTCCTCCTTAAAGGGGCTATATTGCACATCTTTATATTGTGGACCTTCAATTTTGAGGTATAGCCGGGGCCTTGTTGCTGGCGTTGTCACATTTATCTTTTGTATCCTTAGAAGCTTCGTAGATATATGTGTGGGTCACGTGCGGGTGTTGGATGGGTGTACTAACTATGTTGTAATTCTAACTCCCATTTCTCTAAAGTATAAATGTATGGAATCTCGGAGCTCATTTACGGTCTAATGTGGTGATTTAAAATGAACTAGTAATGTGGGATGTACTATCTTCCCTTGTTTAAATAAATGGAAGCATGGTTTCATTATTTATATTGAGTTGGGCAGGTAGTATTTGATAAGGCTTGCTCAGTTGGGATTACTCGACTGAGCACCGGTCGTGCCTCCTGAGGTTGGGGCGTGGCAAACTTGGTATCATAGCCTAAGATTTTAAAGTGTCCTAGGATGTCTCAGAGCTGTGTCTGGTAGAGTCCTCTTTATCGGTGTGTAGTCGACCACATCTATAAGTTGGAGGCTACCTGGGACATTTATGAATATCACACTTCTTTGATATTCTGGATCGTGCGGTGAAACTGTTTCCCCCTCTAATTAAGTGCATTGTTCTATCTTTCAGTAAATGGCACCTAAGAAGAAAGCGAGAACTGGCTAAGAAGCCAATGCTAATGCCACTTCAGGAGTGGCTGATGATTCCCCACTTGATACTGCGGGTGAGGGTAGTCGCCCTGCTATCACTCTTCCTGATTCTTCTATTCTAGAGCAGACTACCCCAGTTCCTACACCTACGGAGGGTATCATTATCCCTCCCGTTGATACTTCTACCCCGCCTCCAGCCCCAACTTTCGATTCTGGTATTTCTGATGGTGATCTTAACGGAGCCATTCAGATGTTGACCCAGCTAGTGGCCTCTCAAGCTCAGATGTCAAATGTTGCACCCAGTTCATCCAGCCAGCAAGGGGATTCTACTAGTTCCAGGGTGAACAGGTTTCTTCAGTTAGACCCTCTAGTGTGTATGGGTGCCAATCCAGAAGAAGACCCTCAGGATTTTATTGATGAGATGCACAAGACCCTCAGGGTTATGCGTGCGACTGAGACAGAAGGGGTAGAGTTGGCTAACTACCATCTGAAATGGGTGTACTATTCATGGTTTGAGTTGTGGGAGGATTCCCGAGAGGAGGGGAGCCCTCCCGCGAGTTGGAGCGAGTTTGTTGATGCCTTTATTGATCATTTCCTGCTCGTTGAGACAAAGGCAGCCCGTGCAACGGAGATTAAAAATTTGAAGCAAGGTAATAGAAGTGTGTGGGATTACCACACGGAGTTTGCTCGCTTGTCCAAGTATGAAATTCATATGTTGCCCACAATGGAAGCTAGGGTGCGTCGATTTGTTCAGGGCCTTAATCCTTTGACTATTAATGAGGCTTCTACAACTGCAAACTGAAGAACATACTGGAGAGAGAGGGTAATAGAAAGGCCTGGTCTGCGGGAAACATGAGAGAGTCACTAAGTGGGGGAAGACCAGCTTTTAGGGGAGGATCATCAGGGCCTTCCCAGTCTATTGCAGAGTCTTCAGCCAGTGCACCACCATCAGGGCCAAGCTAGAAGTAGTGGAGTTGTTTCAGGCCCGATCAGGGCAACAAGGGATCCCATCAGTGGGATCGGTCAAGAGAGAGGTCCCAACAGCAGCAGAGGTTCCCGTGCCCCAGGTGCGGGAAGATGCACTTAGGGATTTGCTATCTGGAGTTACCTATATGCTATGGATGTGGGATGAGGGGTCATTTTCAGAGACATCGTCATGTATCCCGTCAGGTAGCGGGTAGGGCCATAGCTCAGTCATCCAGTCCAGCAGCTTCTACATCTTCAGCCCCCTCTCCAGCTCGAGGTACCTCAGCACCCGCAGGGCGAGGTGCAGCTAGCGGTGGTGCACAGAGTTCAGGAGGACCCAGCCGATTCTATGCTATGAGTGGCTGCCAGACTACAGAGGCTTCTCCAGATGTTATTACAGGTATTCTGATTGTTGTCACACCTCCTTTTTTAGTACACCCTGGAAAGGGTATATATATAAGGAAGTTTTCCAATTAAAGGACAATCGCAATGGGATTTGTTTATTTAAAGATTCAGAGTTGCCACTTGGGATAATTTAAGGTGTCCCAAGTCACCAGTTCAAATCCCGAGACAAGGAAAAGATTGACTCTGTATTACAGTCTGCGAACCAGAAATCCGAGAAAGGAATTCTATTAACCCGGAGAAGGTGTTAGGCATTCCCGAGTTCCGGGGTTCTAGCACGACCGCTTAGATCATACTTGGCTTATTACAATTGTTTAATTACTGACTTTAGATCCTATGTGCATTTACCCTTTACTGCTTTTTAATTAAGAAAATTATCTTAAAACGGGTCACGCGCACGTGTACCCATTTGTTTGGCGTGTCAAAAATCGTGTCACGCGAACGTGTCCACAATTAATGACACTTTATTGTGATTAAGAAAATTTAGCCGAAGTTGCGTGAACGCATACTCCGATTTTGTTTTTAGAAACCGTAATCATGTCACATGAATGTGTCCACGATCACGGTGGTATATTAAACGGGCCTAAAGCAAACTTCGAACATTGGTTATTTTATATATATTTTAGGAAATTAACGTGAGGGCCATTTATTACGAAGTGTCTAATTATGGATCACCTCAAATCTTAAATTAAAAGGATTAACTTAACTCATCCAGAGGGCCACAATTGTTTATGTTATGGGGATAGCTCACCTCCAGCCTAATTAATGGGCTCAATTAACACTAAATGTAGTCCAATGTTACATTTAAACTGGGCTGCATGATACAGCTAATCCAATCACGCCCAAAAAGGCTTGATCCAGGCTGGAGGACTGATAGTCCGATAAAAGGAACGGCCCAGACTTCGTTCAAAAGTGACTTTAGGATTGGGCTTCATAATTGAGCCCAAGTTAGGGGCCCTGCAGTTGAGCAATAAAGTCTCAGGATCGAATCCATGAGACACCCTGAATTACACTAATTTAATCATGAAAGATCCAAACGTTAATGCCACTGATTTTGGAACACAAAATAGGACCACGCCTCTATAACTAAATAACATGTAACTTTAAATTCTGGAGAACTAAATAACATGCAATTTTAATCTTCAGAACCTCATGGAAAGAGATATCAACAACTTTTGAGAATTGGCACTTAACAGCTGGAGAATCCAATTTATCAAAACTAGTTTTCCCTTTTTTTTTGTTTTTGAAAGTATTAATTAACATTACAATAACAACTAATTCAAACCATCTGTCAGGCCTAATCACACTCATACTATGCCCATTTACACATTAGGAATTGTAGAGTCGCTGTAGCAGAACACTAAATACATAATCACGCTTATTACCAAAACAGACAGCATATTAACCTCCCTTTAAATGCTAACATTCAGATAATGGCAGATCTAAATCACTTGAAGCCATACAAGTCGAGGGTTCATTTAATACGACTGAATTTTCTCATACAATAGGTCCATAGTCCCAATATAATTACAACTATATGAATCAATCTCATCAAATAACAGTATTAGAATTCATGACACTTCAAATGACCAAAGTACAACAATAACATGAAGAAAAATGCAAATGAAGTAATGCCAGGATGATTGTCAGGCTTTTAGCTTTTATTTCCATCTTCCTTATAGTACTTACATCGAGTAAAGCTTAAGAAAATGTACCTGAGAGCACAGATAAGAGAGGGGTAAGAAGATTAATAACGAGCAGTAACAAGAGCGAGGGTCAGCAGCAAAACCAAATCAACAGAACCAACCAACAGCTCCAAAATCAAATTTCAAAACCCAGAAATTGAAGTAAACGACCAGAAACCAGTCCAATCCAAACAATGGACCAGGAAAACTTCAACCAAGCTGATTTTAATTCATGTCTAAGGTCAGCTAGTCAGGACTTGTTGCATCACCATGAAAATTTCAGAAATTAGCAGAAGAACTCAATGAAACAGTACTTTTTTGAAGTTTTAGCCGTCTGGAATTTTAGGGATTTTCAGCTCTTAAAATCCTTTCCTTCTAAGGCAAGTAAGAATTTCTTTATAGGCAAGTCACTAGGGCAGACCCCAGGTTTCAGTTTTCATTTCTAGTCCTTCCCTTAACTTTATTTTTTGCCCATTGAACCCTCATTTTCTGACTTGCTCCCCAAGTTCAAACACCTAAAATCTGAAATTCCCTTAGAAACCCCTACTAGAAGCTTCTTATTTCTGTTATCAGGGAGATTCCCTCAACCAAATACCCAAACTAATCCTCATACCCCTGTTATTTTCCCTTTTGACCCAATGGGTATGGGTCAATGCTGACCTAAGGTGAACCAGATATGGGCCTTCGAAAATCCCGAGCTAGTCCCCTTCTTTTGGACCTAGGTCCAAGTGAGAAGTTCAGAAGAGACTAGAAAGTAGAATGATGAAGGCAATTAAGATTTCATTCAGCCTTTCAAACCAAATGCTCTTAATCGGCCCCAGACTAACGGGAACAATCAAACAATCTAAACTAACGAATTCAAACAAAACTAAAGAAGCTAATAACTAACCACTATTCCTGATTTAAAAAGAAACACATGCAATAAAAAGAAGAAGAAGAAAAGTAGAAAAAGATAAAAAAAAATGGGATAGAGAAAATATTAGAAAAATCTGCCAAACCGAACGGACACAAATCTTGTAATCTTCAAACGAACCTCTGATTTTTGCTGAGATAGACTTTAACCGTGTCTTCTCGACTGAAAACACGCGATTAAAGTCGATTTCAAACTCAAAATCTCGAGACCCTGCTACTCTGATTTTGGGACTTAGGGCTTGAATCTTTGATCTAAAATTTGAGAAACTCCAGGAGGATTGGAAGCAAACGGGGTAGGGATTCAAGATGAGGAGGGGGAGGTGGTTGTCTGGTGTGATTTTGGACCCGATTGGACGAGTTAGGGTTTCGGTCGGCCTCTTCAATCCAAGATTCGAAGAGTTTTGGTGGGATTCGAGGGAGATGGTTTGGGGTTTTGGAATGGGGAGATAAAGGGGAATCAAGGGTGTAAATTTGGGGTCGATCGGAGCACCGCCGCCGACGGAGACGATTTCCGGCAAGAGGTTCCGACGGGGATGATGAGTGTCTGGTGAAAGAGATGAGAGGGGCTAGGGGGCACGTTTGGACACTTAAATATCAGGTGATCCAAGCTTCAGGACCGTCCGATCAACAAACCTCGACGGTCCTGATCTGTCGCCAACGAAACGGGGTCGTTTTGATTAAAAGGGGGGGAAGACTGGACCGGGTTAAGGTGTTTTGGGCCTGGTGAGGGGGTTTGGACGGGTGTGGGGATGGACGACTTGGGCCTGGGGAATTTCAAATACAAATGGCCCAAATCAGGGTCTTCTAAATCCAACTCTTTTTATTTTCCTTTCTTTTGATTTTTTTCTAATTTCTTTTAAAATTAAATTTAAAAATTAAAAATTAAAATAAGACCTAAATTAATTCCTAACCAAATTATCCTATCAAATTGAATTAACTAACTCTAAATAATGCTCACCACCCCTAACTAAATAACAAATTAAAGAAAACTAACAAAAATTCGAAAAATTAAAATTAAAGTGCAAAAAATGAACTATTTTGTGATTTTTTCCATATTTATAAAACACTGAATTACTGATTAATTCAAAAATGCAAAAATTAAATCCTAAATGCAAATGCAGCATATTTTTGTATTTTTCATTAATTAAACAAAATGAAATGCACAGACAAATGCAAATAATCAACAGAAAATGCCACAAAATCCACAAATATTGGAAATGATGAAAAGAAATTATTTTGTTTTGAATTTATGGGAGTAATTCATATAGGGCAAAAATCACATGCTCACAGTTGCCCCTCTTTTCCCGAAAATATGAAGAGTTTTCGTGCAAAGATAAAGTGAGCGGATACGAGCGATTTTTGCCCGTTTGAATACTTCGTGGGAAGCATTTTTGAAATATTTGACCGCACCCTGCTTCCGAGGTTGCCTACATATCCTTGGCTAAAAAGGAATCAGGTCAGTGTAGTTCGGGAATTTTTGGTAGCTGGGACTACCATAAAGCTGTGATTTCACTGTTGCTACTATTGCTGCTACTGCTTACCGAACACCTTATTACACCATGTCAAAAATAAAAGAAGCTAGACTAGACTATGATCTATGCTTTACAAAATCCTATCTAGATCTTCAAACTTGCTCTTGTGTTTCTTATTGCCTTGTTGTCTTGTACTCTACTGGTAAAATTCCTTTGTTGCCACCTTGAATTGTAAACTGAGATGCTTCCCTTTCTCCAGGCGGGCTCCTGACTGCTGCATTTGAAAGTATTCCCTGCTCTCCAGGAGGGCTCCTGACTTCCACATAGATAAAACAAAGAATTTGAAAGCTAAAACTTGAATTGTACTCCTCTGTTCTCCAGGCGGGCTCCTGACTGCTGCGCTTGAAAGTATTCCCTGCTCTCCAGGCGGGCTCCTGACTTCAACTTGAAAGTATTCCCTGCTCTCCAAGCGGGCTCCTGACTTCAACTTTAAATGTATTCCCTGCTCTCCAGGCGGGCTCCTGACTTCAAAAATAGACAAAACAAAGAATTTGAAAGCTAAAACTTAAATTGTACTCCCTTGTTCTCTAGGCGGGCTCTTGACTGCTGAACTTGAAAGTATTCCCTACTTTCCAGGCGGGCTCCTGACTTCATCTTGAGATGTGCTCCCTGCTCTCCAGGTGGGCTCCTGACTTCAACTCGAAATGTATTCCCTGCTCTCCAGGAGGGCTCCTGACTTCAACTTGAAATGTATTCCCTGCTCTCCAGGCGAGCTTCTGACTTCAAAATAGACTAAACAAAGAAAAAATTTCTGCCCCAGTTTGGTGGCTGGGCACAGATGTGAGTGTAAAACTAAGTCATATTACCAAGTATTACTAAGAATTGAAAGCTAGATCACATTATTCAGGGGGTCCTGGCAACTCTTAACTAAACGACTATTTTTAAAATCTAAGTTATGTCTTCTACAGGTGTGATTTTTGCTAAATCTTGTTATCTAAGAGGGTCTTAAACTACTCCCCATTATCTAGGAGGGTCCTGAAAATCAAAAGTCAAGTTTTATCTTAAGAGTGACAACATTCTTGGCTGAATTATACTACCCTACAGTAGAACTTATGCTAAATGTCATTATCTAATCGAAATCTTAAAGCTAAGTCCCATTATTCAGGAGGGTCCTGGAAACTCTTAATTGAATCCTATCTCGAACATGCAAACTTCTAAGCTAACTTATATTCTTTTGGGATACATTTATGCTAGATTATGCTATTTCTGAACTTTAAACTAGGTCCCATTTTCCAGGAGGGTCCTGAAAGTTTACGGTCAAACCCGTTTTGATGCTTGCTCTTTCCCCTACAACGAGTTTCTCCGAAACAAACGAATTTTCTTCCCCTGTTTCAATCAAAGAAAATTTTGTCTGTTTGAAGTGGTGGTTAGGTGATGGCATTCTTGCTGAAAATCTTTCCACTGCATTGTTTTGTTCTGAATGGCTTTCCCGAACTGGCCCTGAACCGCTTTGACTTTCTTACTGACTTTCAAATCCCATGACCTTTGACGAACCGAGTGTTCTATACCCATGTTGTTTCACACCTCTGACCCATTTATCTGAACCTTTACATCTCCCATGACTTTACCAAATCATTCCATCGGTGAAACTTCAAATAATCCCATGTATCCCACCTTGCATCATGCTGTCTTTAGTATGCTCTGACCACGTTGTGATTTGCAATTTTGGAAGCTGGTAGTGAGCTTTGAAATTCTTTTCCACTTACTTGGGACAAGACTGACATTAAAACATTTTAGACAAATAAACCCAAAAGAAAATGAAATGCAATGACTTTGCGGGTTAAGGATAAGAAGAATCCAAAACTAAATGACTGCTACAAAGGGAAAAAGAAAAAGAAACTTATCTGAGTGGAACAGCTGGTACCAATGATCATGACATGCATTTCGGATTAATCGGCCCAATCTATCCAACCAATCAACTTTCAGTCGTCGTACTTCGTTGCCTCAGAATTTTCATGACCTGATTACTTTACCCAAACCTTAACCTTGTTCATCCTGCGGTGACTTGAAAGGTTTTCACCAGTAGACCTCTTTCATTCGTTCATCTCTCAACTCACTTTCCCCTCACGGTGCCCATAAGGGTTTTCACCAATAAGACTCTCTCATTCTTTGATTTCCCTCAGCTCTCATCACCTCATGGTGCCCGCGTGGGTTTTCACCAATAAGACTCTCTTATTTTAATTTCTCTCAACTCTCGTCACCTTGCGGTGCCTGTGAAGATTTTCACCAATAAGACTCTCTCATTTTATCTTTCCTGTTTGAACCAGAGTCCTGCCCCTAACATGAATTACCTTTACCTGCTCGACTTGGCATTTCTCAAAGACTGATCAGAAGGTCTTTCTTTGGAACGTAATGTGGGATTTTGGACAGGGTTAGGAAGAAAGGGCATAAAAGGCTCAAAATAATTCAAATGGGTTAAAATTACAACTTTCGGAATCAGATTTCTCACAACAACCACGACTTTTGCCTCAGTTTCTTGCTTGGGGGCTTTTGGATTTTTATTTTGATGGGATCGAACCATGAGGCTGCCTATGTATCCTTAAAAGGAATCAGGTCGAACGTAGTTCATGTCATAGAAATTACTTTGTTGTTGTGATTTTCTTTTTCTCTTTCTCTTTTTTTCTCTTTGGCTTTTCTCTCTTTTTCTTTTACTGTTTTCTCCTTCTTTTCTCTTTTCTTCTTTTTCTTCATTTTTTTCTTTCTCTTTCCTTTTCTTTTTTCCCTTTTCTTATCTTTCACGCTTGTGTTTCTGATATTTCTATTGATTCCAAAAGGGGGTATGAAAGAAAAATAAATAAGGCTCAAAGGGGATGACGAGGGATAAAGTGTTTAGATAGCCGAACAAAATGCCTTCGTCATTTCAATCTTCAAAATATGCCAAATACAAACAAGTACAATCAAACAAAGAAATCATACATAGTATCTCTTGACTGCATCGGAATTGATAGTCATTTCTACACATTTCCCTTCTACATAAGTCAAATATAACGCGTCATTGGACAACACTCTAGTTACGACAAACGGCCCCTGCCAGTTTGGGGCGAAATTTCCTTTTGCTTCAGCCTGATGAGGCAAGATACGTCTCAACACTAACTGACCCACTTCAAACTTCCGTGGACGTACCTTCTTATTATATGCTCTTGCCATTCTCTGTTGGTACAAATGGCCGTGACACACTGCTGCCAATCTCTTTTCATCAATCAGACTTAATTGCTCCAAGCGGGTTTTGATCCATTCAATGTCGTCAATTTCTGCCTCAGCGACAATCCGAAGGGATGGTATTTCAATTTCTGCGGGTATTACTGCCTCCGTGCCATACAACAACAAATAAGGAGTGGCCCCTACTGAAGTACGCACAGTAGTGTGATAACCCAGCATGCAAACGACAGCTTTTCATGCCACTACCTAGAACTTTCCACCATTTTTTGAAGTATCTTCATTATATTCTTGTTGGCTGCCTCGACTGCTCCATTCGCCTTGGGGCGATATGGGGTGGAATTGAGATGTATAATCTTAAACTGCTGACATGTCTCCTTTATCAGATGACTATTTAGATTAGTGCCATTGTCCGTGATGATTACCTTCGGAATCCCAAACCGATAGATGATATTTGAATGCACAAAATTAACCACCGCCTTTTTGGTTACAGACTTGAATGTTTTAGCCTCTACCCATTTGGTGAAATAATCGATGGCCACCAGAATAAACCTGTGTCCGTTTGATGCTGCTGGCTCAATGGGCCCAATGACATCCATGCCCCAAGCAACAAAGGGCCATGGTGCCTACATTGTGTGCAATTCAGATGGTGGGGAATGAATCAAATCTCCGGGCACCTGCCACTAATGACACTTGCGCACAAAACTGATGCAATCTCGCTCCATGGTGAGCCAATAATAACCTGCTCAGAGAATCTTCTTTTCCAGAACGTACCCACTTATATGCGGTCCACAAATCCCGGAGTGTACCTCAGTCATGATAGTTGTGGTCTGTCTAGCATCTATGCATATTAGCAATCCAAGATCTGGAGTTCTTTTGTATAATACCCCTGCACTGAAGAAAAATCTACTTGCCAATCGTCGAATTGTTCTTTTCTGATCACCTGTGGCCTGTATCGGATATACCCACATCCTGATGTATTCTTTGATATCGTGGAACCATGGCTCCCCATCAAGTTCTTCTTCCACCATATTACAGTAAGCATGTTGATCACGAACCTGGATTTGCAAAGGGTCTACATAAGCCTTATCTGGATGATGTAACATTGACGCCAGAGTAGCCAAAGCATCGGCGACTTCATTATGTATTCTTGGGAGATGCCTGAACTCTATTGATTGAAATCGCTGACAAAGATCATGCAAACATTGTCTGTACGGTATGAGTTTCAAATCCCATGTTTCCCATTCTCCCAGAATCTGGTGCACCAGAAGGTCCGAGTCACCTAAGACCAAGACTTCCTGGACACCCATATACACAGCTAACTGCAAACCCAGAATGCATGCCTCGTACTCAGCCATGTTGTTAGTACAGTAAAAACGAAGTTCAGCCGTAACAGGGTAGTGCTGTCCTGTTTCAGAAATAAGTACCGCTCCTATCCCTACTCCCTTCATGTTTGCAGCCCCGTCAAAGAAAAGTCTCCATCCCGCTTCTCGACTTGTTCGAACTCATCAATGTGCATCACCTCATCATCAGGGAAATAAGTTTTCAAAGGTTCATAATCTTCATCAACCAGGTTCTCGGCCAAATGGTCCGCCAAGGCCTGTGCTTTCATTGCAGTTCGAGTCACGTAGACAATGTCAAACTATGTGAGCAGGATCTGCCACTTTGCAAGCCTCCATGTGGGCATAGGCTTCTGAAAGATATACTTTAATGGATCCAAGCGAGATATGAGGTAAGTAGTATAAGATGACAAATAATGTTTCAGCTTCTGTGCCACCCAATTTAGGGCGCAACATGTCCTCTAAAGATGGGTATACTTAACCTCGTAGGATGTGAATTTCTTGCTGAGGTAATAGATGGCCTGCTCCTTCCTGCTAGTGATATCATGTTGACCCAATACACAGCCGAATGAATTGTCCAACACTGTCAAATATAGAATCAAAGGTCACCCTGGTTCTGGCTGGACCAACACAGGTGGATTTGAAAAATACCCCTTTATCTTGTCAAATGCCTCTTGACATTCGTCTATCCACTTGACCACAACATCTTTCTTTAACAGTCTGAAGATTGGCTCACAGGTTGTCGTGAGCTGAGCAATAAACCGGCTGATGTAATTCAATCTTCCCAACAGACTCATCACCTCGGTCTTATTCTTCGGAGGTGGCAATTCCTAGATAGCCTTGATTTTTGATAGGTCCAGTTCAATTCCCCGACGGCTGACAACCAACCCCAACAACGTTCTAGACAAAACACTGAACGCGCATTTTTCAGGATTAAGCTTGAGATTGTACCTGCGAAGCCTTTGGAAGAACTTCCTCAGATCCCTGACATGGTCAGACTGCTTTCTAGACTTCATAATCACATCATCCACGTACACCTCGATTTCCCAATGTATCATATCATGGATTATTGTTGTCATTGCCCTCATGTAGGTTGCCCCAGCATTTTTCAAGCCAAATGGCATGACCCGATAGCAGTATGTTCCCCACGGTGTGATGAATGCCATCTTTTCTGCATCTTCCTCGTCCATTAAGATCTGATGATAACCCATGTAACAATCCACAAAATAACCAATCTTATGTTTGGCACAATTATCAATCAAGATATGGATGTTCGGTAATGGGAAATTGTCTTTTGGACTTGCCTTGTTGAGATCCCGATAGTCAACACACACCCTGGTCTTGCCATCTTTCTTTGGCACCGGCACGACGTTGGCTAACCAGGTGGGATACCGCGTGACCCGAATGACTTTCGCATCGAACTGCTTGGTGACCTCTTCTTTGATCTTTACACTCATATCTGTTTTGAACTTTCTCAGCTTTTGTTTGACAGGAGGGAATTCCGGGTCAGTGGGCAACTTGTGAACCACTAAATCAGTGCTTAGACCCGGCATGTCGTCATAGGACCATGCAAAAATATCTTTGTATTCGATCAGTATTTTAATTATCTCCTCCCTGAGTTGAGGTTCCAGATGGACACTTATTTTAGTTTCACGGACATTATCTTGGTCAGCTAAATTAACTACTTGTGTATCGTTCAAATTAGGTTTGGGCTTTTCCTCAAAATGGCTTAATTCCTTACTAATTTCTTCATAGGCCTCATCATCATCAAATTCCAACTCGTCATCATGCTCAATTTCTTGTATTATTATTTCAGAGTTAGATTGGCTTTTAAAACTGAGCCGAAGATTCCTCATGCATGTCATGTCATTGATATCAGCATAAAAAGAACTGTAACAAAGAAGAAAACAAAATAAAATTAGAAGAAATGAATGAAAAGGATTAATTGCATTTCATTAAATTTAAAGATAACAGGGTTTTAACACATCCAACTAGACGGAACATAATATCTGAATTACAGACCTTGGAATAATCCAGACAACTAAAGGAAAATCAAAACCCACTACCAAGACTCCATCCGGATAGGAAGAGGAGTAGCTTCCCAGTTGTTGACTTTTGCATGTGGTCCCATGAATTGCACATCTGCCTTGCTTGACCCTTCCCCATCCTCAACCATGTTAACCTCAGCAAATAACCTTTCGAGTCCTTTCTCCAAGTCTCTGTCGGCACTAATCGATGATCCAGGAACCTTTGACAACAATTGCTTTCTGATACCCGGCCTGATGAATGATCTGGACAGATGCGGGATTGGCTTTGGCAAGGCCCATGCTTTCTGTTTCATTTTCCTGGCTCTTCTCACATCCGCAACTGTGGGCTTGAACCCTAGGCCAAAAGTATCCAGATTCCTTGGAAGAGAAACTGGCTACACAATACCTTGCAGAGATGCACCCAAACCCTTGCCCGGTACGAAACCATTTTTCAACATTTCAACGGCTACTATGACTGATGCAGTAGCTACCTTTGGAGTTGGAACGCACTTCCCTTGTAGAATTTTCTCTACCGTTACTGTGTCAAAAACCTGATAAACCTATGTCCCCTTGTCTTCTTCAACCTCTATGAGCGGAACAATGGCATCATTGGGCACACACAAATTATCCTCGCCGTGTACGACAATTTCCTGTCGATACCATTCAAACTTGACAATTTGATGCAGAGTAGATGGGACCGCTTTGGCAGCATGAATCCAAGGTCGTCCCAACAGCAGATTATAAGAAACAGTCACCTCGAGTACCTGGAATTCCATAGTAAATTCAACTGGCCCTATTGTGAGCTCAAGCACTATGTCCCCGAATGAATCTTTCCCTCCACCGTCAAATCCCCGAATGCAAATACTGTTCTTGTGAATTCATTAATCCTCCACTTTCAGCTTGTTTAATGTGGAGAGAGGACAAATGTTCGCACTATACCCATTGTCAACCAGTACCCGAGTAACCACAAAATCTTCGTATTTCACCGTCAGATAGAGGGCTCTATTGTGCTCGGTACCCTTCACGGGCAACTCATCATCAGAAAAAGTGACTCTGTTTACATCAAATATCTTGTTAGCTATCTTTTCCAAGTGGTTTACTGAGATTTTGTCAGGAACGTGAGCCTCGTTCAAGATCTTCATCAAAGCCCGACAGTGCTCGTCGGAATGGATCAATAATGACAATAATGAAATCTGAGTCGATGTTTTCCTCAACTGCTCCACAATGGAATAGTCCTGCACTTTCATCTTTCTCAAGAACTCCTCTGCTTCTTCCTCGGTCACAGCTTTCTTCACCAACACTGGGTTATCTTTTGAGGTCTTAGCTTTCCTTAACTCTTCGGGGGCAAAGCATCTCCCCGATCGAGTCAAACCATGAGTCTCACACACTTCTTCTTTAACCTCTTTCCCGTTGTAAGTAACTGTCACTCATTCATAATTCCATGGGACTGCCTTGCTGTTGACTATCGGTAATTGAGTTACCAGTTTGATAACGACAGGATCTATGGGGGCGCCCTTTACAATTACCACAGGCTTGTTCGTCACTCCTGGCACAACCACTTTTGCTCTTTCAAGTTTTCCTGCAACGTCACTTGAGGACCCCTTCTTGACCTCTATTGACTTTTCAAATGGCTTGGCTTCACTAGTCCGAATCATCATGACGGTTTGCGAAGGCTTCTTAGGCTCCCCTCCCGTATGCACTATCTCAATCATATTTGCTTCATGATGGGCTGACAAGGGATTCTGATTGATATTGGGCGCCTCCAGAGCTTGGACCTCAATCTGATTGGTGCCAATGAGTTCTGAATGGCTATTTTGAATTTCCAGCATTTCTCTATGTCATGTCCCGGGGCCCTGAACAATACTCATAACTCACCGAGCGGTTAAGATTTCTGGGAGGGGGATTCGGCAATTTATCCTCGATCGGATTCAACATACCCAACTGTCTCAGTCTGTGGAATAGACTAGTATATGATTCTCCCAATGGAGTGAAAGTCTTTTGCTTCTGCAACCTCTCATTCTTAAAGGCTTGGTTGGGTCGAAAACCCATTCCAGGAGGATTTCTGTAGGCTTTTGGGGGTGGATAGTTATTTTGTGGAGCTTGGTATGGATTTTGTGGAGCTGGCGCACGCCATTGTGAATGAGCGGGAGGTTGGGTATAGGTTTGTGCGTGATGGACAGAAAAATGGGGATCTGGCAGTGGGTAATAGTGTTGTGGTGGGTTATATGGAGTGTGCAGGTATGTTTGGGGGTAGGGTCGCGGCTAGTTATAGTAACGTTGAATGTTCCTGGATCCAACCCAAGCTCCCGACTCAATTGTAGCAATATCCTCTTTCTTTTTCTTCCCGAGTACCCCTCCAGTACTGTTTTGAATGGCCTGGGTGGTCGCCTTGATTGCTGAATAACTCATGATCTTGTTAGACTTGAGTCCTTCCTCAACCATGCCTCCCATTTTTACGACTTCATTAAAGGACTTACCTACTGCTGACACCAAGTGACCGAAATAAGTGGGTTCCAAAGCCTGCAAGAAATAATCAACCATCTCGCTTTCTTTCATCGGAGGGTCAACCCTCGCTGCTTGCTCTCTCCAACGGAATCCATATTCCCTGAAGCTCTCACCGGGCTTCTTGTCAATCTTTGTCAACGACAAACGGTCTGGGATAATTTCGAGGTTGTACTGAAAATGACATGCAAAGGCTTGGGCCAAATCGTCCTATGTGTACCACCTGTTGTGATCTTGTCTGGTATACCATTCTAAGGCCGATCCACTCAGACTTTGGCTGAAATATGCCATTAGCAATTCATCTCTTCCACCTGCTCCTCTCATTTTGCTATAAAATCCTCTTAAGTGTGGTACTGGGTCACCATGCCCATCGTACAGATCAAACTTGGGCATTTTGAACCCTGCTGCCAACTGAACATCTGGGAACAAACATAAATCCTTATAGGCCAAACTTACTTGACCTCTCAAACCCCTCATATCTCGGAATGACTGTTCTAAGCTTTTGAACTTTCTGATCATCTCTTCATGCTCGGGATTTTTAGGTGGTTTCTCGGTCCCTGCTGGGAGATCAAGATGATGGGTGTAAGGATATGGTTCTGGAACTTTGAAGGTGAGTTCAGGGGGATAGTACTGGTTGTCGTAAGTTTGGAACAGGGGATCATTGGAAGATCGGTGTAATGTAGCAGGTGGAGGTGCCACAAAAACAGGTGTAATTGGTGGAGGAGGGTATGGGACTTGTTTGGGTGTAGGAGCTTGTGATGTATGGGAAGTGGTGCCTTGGCATTGTTGGTAGAGGGGAAAGGCTGGAGATGAGTTCACAGTAGGAGGTTCCTAAGGTTGAGCCAATGGTGGGATATAGGCAGGGTTAGCAGGATAGACTGGCGGTGGATGCCCCTTCGCCCAGGCTTGGTACATTTCAGCCATCCGTTGCTGTAGCTTATACATTTCTTCCCTCATTGCATTAACGTCCAATTCTTCCACTTCTTTCGATGGGTCGACAATACTTGTTTCCGGTTTCTGGTTGGCCATATTCAGCCTGTCTTTCGATCGGGAGTTGTATGAGTGAGTTGCCAGAATGCTAATCAACTAACCACCTGCCTGGACTTAATACATCAACAACAACTTTGTTAGCGATTAGGCTTTAACAGATTGGCAACCGTACATTGGGCATGAATGCACCTAAACTGTTAATTGTCTCTATTATGTATTTGATCAGTTGCATGCGTCATCCCGACCTTTTCTTACTTTCGATTGCAAACTTCCCCTTTTTCTTTCTTTTTCTTTTCCTTCCTTTCATTCTCTCTTTGTTTTTATTCTCTCTTGATTTTTTATTTTCTCTCTTTTCTTTCTTGTTTTTCTGCTCTCTCTCTTTTCTTTTCTTTTTCTTTACTCTCTTGTTTTTCCTCTTATTTTCTTTCTCTCTTTATCATTTGGTTAAGGTCGAATCCTATGGAGATTGCCTACGTATCATGACCCCACATGAATCAGACCAAGCGTAGTTCTTGGAGATAAAAATAATAAAATATTTTTGGAATTTTCAAATATTTCATAATAAGACTCGAAAATAAAACTTAAACAGAAACTAACAGACTCTAATGAAAGACGAAATACAGACTCAAAAAACAAACAACCCACATACTCTGATAAAAGAAATACAGACTCCAAAACAACTGGCAGACTTTAACGGAAAGAAAATACAGACTCAAGAAATCACGAATACATCAGTGCCTCAATTGCCCCTGGGACCTGCAGGGCATCATTCGGCATTGCCGTGGGCCGACTCACTAAATCCCCTTGAAGGTGGTAGAGATCTTCCATTACCCGGCTAACGAAAATCATCACAGTAGCAAAGAACATAGATCTAGTCATATCCTCACAGCTACAGCACTTCATCGCGATGTAGTTAGCGATCCTTTTGACTCGCTCTCTTATGACGCCCTTCTCTTGCAACAAACGTCCAATTTGTTCGATTCTGGCTTCCAAAGTTTGTTCGGCTACCTAGTTTTGCTCTTGGAGTTGTTGCAAGTCTCTTTCTAGCCGTGCCATTAAGGCGTAACAATGTTCTCTTTCAGCCTTAAAATTTTTGGCTTGTTTAGCCATTTAACCCTCGAGATTGCCAATTACCTTTTCCCAACCTGTGACCCCTTTTTCATATCTTTCTTTCATCTGTTGAAAGAAAACTGCACGCCCTTCGGCGCTTTTAGCCAACCTCGCCCGTGCTTTTGCTAGTTCAGACTCAGCTTTCTGCAAGTCATCTTCATAGTCACGTACCTTTTGAGTGAGGTTGTAAATTAGCCTTTCATCTTTCCTGCTTTGGCCTGGGTTCTCGGCTTCAATTTTCAACTGTCGAACCTGAGCTCTGAGGGCTTCATTTTCTCGCACCAGTCTTCTCCTTTCACCTTCGACCTCTTGTGCCTGCAAATCATTGTTGAAGGTAACATTTCTCAACTCTTCTCGTAGACCATGGATGATGGCCTTATATTACTTTTCCTTCTCCCCCCAAGCTAACATCTCCTGAATTTTATCATCAATGGCTTGAACATGAGGCCTTTTGGCGGGCCTTTTGGGCTCTGGCTCGTTGTTTACATAAGACATTTTCTCAAACCAAGTAGCATAATTTGGATCTACTTCCCCCTTGGCTATGTCTGGTACCTGGGTGCCATTTTTTAGATATCGGCAGCTATTCCAATCTTGTTGAACTACAACCTCGGGCAATGCAGCTTCTGGATGTAACTCTATGACCTGGGTTCTTAAATCTTCATCTTGAGGCACAATCTGATACCTTCCCAATTGCCTCAAGACCCCCTGCGGTGCATATGGCTGAATACTCCTTACGCCTATTAACCTTAGGTAGCCTTTGGTAGCAGTCATATAGATGGCTTCTGTCTTCGGGACCCTTCTGGTGTGCCTTAGTCCACTCGACCTGACCTGCGTTAAGAACTTTCAAGTGAGAAACCCATGCTTCAAACCCTTCTGGTGTGTTATAATCTTTTATTCTTTCCTCATAACTAATGATGAAGTTATTCGGGCTCGAACTATAACACATGAATCTGGGATGATGGCGAAGGTGCTCGATCAACCACATTTGCAGAATGATGCTGCAACCTTCAAAAAATTGAGCCACTGCTTTGCATAAAGTCAATGCTCGATAGATATCTGCCAGCACCAACGGGGCAAGTGTATGATCTTCCATGGTAGTGAGGATTTGTGCAATTCTAGCCATACGAATATCCACCGTCCCTTTCTCATTTGGAAAAACCATGATCCCTAAAAATGCCACAATAAATGCAAACCGGCGATGAATTTGCCAAAGGCCCTTGTCTTGTTTGTTGCTCAGACCCTTTTCATGAGTTTCAAAACCAGCAGAATGCCCGAACCTAAAGTATAAGAAATGGAAAGCACAACACCCGTTGCTCACACGTTCTTTATTCATCTGTTTACTAATATTCAGGAGGTCAAAGAACTTGTGCACTGATGGAGCCCTTCGAAATATAAGTCGTTGCTTCCCCAAATCCCGTCTGAATTCAATGTACCCGGCTATTTCCTCCAAAGTAGGGGTGATCTCAAAATCCGAGAAACGAAAGACATTGCGGACAAGATCTCAGAAAGTTACCAAAGCCTTGATCAAATCTTCCCATGGTTTGATCTCTAAAATGTTTATAAGAGCACCCAACTGCTTTTTCACCCATTTTGACCATCTTCGTCTAGATCATTCCACCATATACGCAAGTATAGCTGAGCCTATTCCCTGACCACTTCTGGCGGTTCCTGGATGGTATTCATTTGTTCTTGTGGAAGATTAAGGTTAGGGTTGACTCGAGTGGACCCTTTTGCAAACAGTTTTTTGAAGAAGAAAAGAAAAAGAAAGGGAAAAGAAAAGAAAAAAAGAACCATAATTTCTTCCCCTATATGCCAACTTTAGCCAAGTGACTGTTTTTGCAAATGCGGCCCCTTCCCAATCACGCGAATTTTGAGGCCGGAGGGAATTATTTTATGACCCTTCACAAACTTGTCCATTATTTTACGAAAATAGCCTTTCGACAACTAAAGAATACTTTGAGGCTATCTCGGAGAGAACGGTTTAAGACATTGCCGAAGCTGGATCGGCTTATTTTGACCAAAAATCAAGATTGCATTCACTTGACCACCGACTCTCTTTTCTTGTTTTTCTTTCTCTTTTATTTTCAAAAATAAGGCCAAACCTTATGTAGGTTGCCTACATATCCCACATCCGTGAGAATTAGACCTGCGTAGTTCGGTCAGTTTTTACACATTTGAAAGAACACAGTGTTTGACTCTTTTGAATTAACTCTTTTTGAAAATTTTTGGGTAGAGTTTCAGGACGTTTTTCAAATACCAGGATTTTTAGAATCGAGCCTTATTTCCTTTCCTATATCACTCTTGGTTTTCCTTTTTCGCTTTATTTTCCCGGGCCGGTCAGCATGCAAGCCAAAACAAATAAATGTACACATAGCACGTGGAATGCATCAGGATGGTCTGTTATTTCGGGCATACCTGTCCTAGATGGACCCAACCCCTGTGTTGAGTCCCCTAAGTCAAATGCACATGATGCAAAAAAACGTTCCTACTAGGGATTCGGCATGAGGATGTGTCTTTCTAGGTTTAAATCCTGGGGTTTTGGTGTAGACTTGGGGTACCCGAGCGGACAACTGGGGCCGAGGAGGGGGCGACGTACCGGGAGCACTGAAGTCTACCCGACCTTGTCACTTGCCCAGCCTCGTTCTATTTGGTATAATTTCTACAGAAAAAGCGGGCTACGCGAACGTATGCACCATTTCCAGAAGACTCAGATCGATGGCATAAGAAGACAGTTATATACAATTCAAATAATATTAAAGCGGTAAACAGATAGCATTTAGCACAAACGATTCACAGAATACAGTAATATTAACAATAAAGCCAAACAAAATCATATTAACAAGCTCGAATTCTTGAACCCTGAACCAGAGATTCTGGGTTCGATCCCCAGAAGAGTCGTCAGAGCTGTCACACCTCTTTTTTACCTATACCCCGGAAGGGATATAAGGGAGTTTTTCCAATTAAAGTGACAATAACCGAAATGGGATTAATTTTTTGGAAAATCAGAGTCGCCACTTGGGATAATTTATGGTATCCTAAGTCACCAGTTTAAAATCCCAAATCGAGGAAGTTTGACTCTATTATCGGTCCGCGAACACAGAATTTCGGGTAAGGAATTCTGTTAACCCGGGAGAAGGTGTTAGGCACTCCCGAGTTCCGTGGTTCTAGCACGGTCGCTTTGATTATACTTGGCTTACTAAATTGTCTAATTACTTATTTTCAAACCTATGTGCATCTACCCCCTTAACCGCTTTTATTTGTTCAATTACTATTAATTATGGAATTATCTTTAAAAAACGAGTCACGCGTACGTGTACTTATTTCATTTGGCGCATCAAAAATCGTGTCACGCGTACGTATCCACAATTAATCACGCCTTATTATTAATAAGATTGTTTCACCAAAAGTTGCGCGAACGCATACCTTGGTTTTAATTTCTGGAATCGTAACTATGTCACGCGAACGTGTACACAACCATGATAATTTATTAAGTCGCCTTCATTGCAAAATAAAGAAAATAAAGGGGTGCGGCAGCCAAGCTAATGCCAGAAACAATATAACACGTTACTATCACTTTCAATTTTTGTCATTTTCTTGCTCTCTTGATCCAATGTTCTTTTAATTCAATTATACATTGCAAAAATGATCCAGCTTGGACACAATACATTAGCAGAACACACGCTCAACAAATGGCCACACATGCAAACTCCGTGTACTCTTAATCTTCGAGATTGTTGTAAGGCCAAATTTATGAAAAAAATATTATTGGGGGAAAATAATATGATCTATTACTTGGCCAAATTCCTTGTGGTCCAAAACCCACCTTATGACCCATTCTTATTCCTTATCAAGAAAGAAACAACTCCAAATTTTCATTGGCCCGATTAAAAGCATTTATTCAAGAACCAAGACTACATACATTACAATCGAAATAAAAACTAATCAAAATAATTTAAATGACAACTAAAACATGATATTCAAACAATATAGAATCACAAATCAACCAACACGCGTACCAAGCTATTATAACACAATGAAATGAGAATTGAAATTGAGAAATGGACCTTTTATTGATGAACAAGCTGAAAATTGCAAATCAATCAGGCTAAGCAAAGCAACAATCCTTGGACCGAAACACTGAGATTGCAAACTGGAACCTCGAATCGACCGCGCCCAACTGACCGGAAAACCCAATTAATTTTAAAAAAAATCCCAATGAAATATTCATAGAAAATGGAATAAGCTACTGCTCTTAGCCGATGTGGTCAATGAGACCCAAACTTGACCTTTTGGAAAGCTCTCAAAATCGGCAGAATTGCGAGCCACTATATCGTCAACTTCTCTAAACTCCTTTAACAAAGAATCAAATGCCTCCCTTTTGTCCTTGTGTGTATGTGTGCCTTTATTATTTTATTTTTTTGCTTTTGAATTCAAAGACTGCCGTTTTTTGTGCGTTTCTTTTTCCATTTTAATAATGAAAGCAACAACGTTAACAAGTCCATTGGTGTAGATTCAATGAGCACTACTGAAAGAGGATGGAATTAAGCGCCTTGCCTTTTTCGCTATGCCACTAAGCAATTTTCGATCACTTCATCAGCAGGAGGGGATCTGAAGAAGATAGATGGGATCGCTGGAAAAGATGGGGGGGTCTCTTTTTGGGTTCCGTGGCTCTCCTTTTTTGTGTAGGATAGGTCTATTTTAGATGTTAGATACTATATATAGGAGTAGGGATTAGGTTAGGGGTATGGGCCTAGGAATTATGGGATAGGAAATTGGGCCAAAGACTAAAAAAATGGACTATAGGATTTATAAAGACGGGATAAACCAACCTAAAACTAATTCATCCTTCTAAAATTATGTACAATTATAATATAAAAATATAAAACTAATTATAATTAATTGAACTAAACTATAAAACATAAAACTATTTTTGTGTTTTCAAGATTATATAAAAATAAAGATAAGTTACTATTTTTTGTATATTTTTTTATTTAAATTTATGAAAGATACGTAAACTAAAATATTTTTTGTAATTTTTATATTTATGACGAAAATAAAGTAAAGAAGTCAAAAATAGTTGAAATTGTTATATTAGGCCTAAATTAAATATTTACGTGCTAAGATATAGAAAATCTTGGGAAGGGTCAAAAATCACATGTCTACAGCTTCCCCTCTTTGACTGGAAAGACGAAGTATTTTCAGACAAAGAACGACTAGACAGGTTTTTTTTAACCCGACCCTTATTTGGAGAGACTAAAACTAAGAAAGAGGGGAATGTGACCGAGCTCTGGTATGTGAGCTGCCTACATATCCTTGGCTATAAAGGAATCAGGCCACGTGTAGTTCCGAAGTGAGTGCGATGATGGAGTATGCCGAGGTGGACAGCCGATTGAGGTACCGTCGAGGTTCCGGTCCGCGGTCCTGCTATTACATCAAAACCAAAAATGAAAAAGACTAGCTAAGCCTACCAGCTAAGAGTTACAAGATTACTATCTGTAAGTCTTCTGAAGCTTGATCTTGAGCTTTGAATGGTTCTTCATACAGACTTTGGATTTGAACCTTGACGCTTGCTAGTTGCAGGTGCTAGTTCGTTCTTCTTCAGCTTTTCAGACCAAAACGGGACATGCAGAGCTTGTGACCTCAGCCCTGTCTTGAGCAGCTCACATCTTTCATTAACTTCTGCATTTGGATTCACTTCTTGTCTTTCTTTTTATTTATTTTTTTCCTTTTTATTCTGGATTGTGACTAACTTCTGTTGATCATCTCGGCCTGCTGACTCGCATTCTTGATGCGAGCTTCTTTTGTTGCTGACATGAATTGCATTCTGAATTGAATTATCTTATTTTCCAGGCGGGCACCTGATTGCTGAACTTGAACTGTCTTCTCTTGTTACTTGACACTATTTTCCTTTGCACCTTGAACCATTTTCCCTTGAAACTTGAATTGTCTTCCTTCAAAACTGCTTTCCCTTGAAACTTGAGTTGTCTTCCCTTGTTCTCCAAGTGGGTGCCTGATTGCAACAAAACAGACAAAAAAAAAGAAATTTTTTTTCTGCCCCAGTTTGCACTAGGAAGATTTGTGAGTTGTTAGCAAAATTGTAAACCATTTGTACTATTGATGCAAAGATGAGAGTAAACTAAAGAATAGACTATGAAAACTATAAACTAAGCTTGACTAAAATAAAGACTAACCCTATTCTCCAAGCGAGGCCCCTGATTTCAAGAAAACTAAAAATTGACCTTTTTAAAAAAAACCAGACTTCCTTCTTTTTTCCCTTTTTTTTATCATTATTTTTCAAATTCAGACTTCCCTTTTTTTTAAAAAAAATATTATCCTAGGAGAAAATTCATCGGACTAGGTTTTCTAAGATTTTGATCCTAGGAGAAAGTTCATCAGACTAGGTCCCTTTTCTTCTTCTTTTTTTTTTGGTATCTTAGGAGAAAGATTCATCGCACTAAGACATTTGTATCCTAGGAGAAAATTCATCAGACTAGGTTTTCTATCTTAGGAGAAAAATTTATTAGACTAAGATTTTTATCCTTGGAGAAAGCTCATCAGACTAGGTCTTCTATCTTAGGAGAAAAATTCATCAGACTAAGATGTTTATCCTAGGAGAAAGTTCATCAGACTAGGTTTTCATATCTTAGGAGAAAGATTCATCAGACTAAGATTTTGTATCCTAGGAGAAAATTCATCAGACTAGGTTTTCTATCTTAGGAGAAAGATTCATCAGACTAAGACGTTTATCCTAGGAGAAAATTCATCAGACTAGGTTTTCTTATCTTAGGAGAAATATTCATCGGACTAAGATTTTGGTTGGGAGAAAATCCATCAGACTAGGGCTTTTTACCCTAGGAGGAAAAATGTGAGTGCAATGGCAACATTTTATTCACATTAATAAGACAAATAAAGGCAAAGATTTGAGAAACATCCCTTTGTCGGCTCTTCTCTTCTTTTCTTTTCGTTTTTCATTTTTTTCTTCTCTTTTTTTCTATTTTTCTTTCTTTTTCTCTTTTCTTTTCCCCTCTTTTTCATTTTTTTTGAACCACATTCCTTGCACTGCTTTGTTCCTGTTGTAAACAAAGAAATTTTTGTTAGTTTTGAAAGTGGTGGTCGGTTTGTGGCCTTGAGTCTTGGGCAACTTGGCTTCTGCTCAATCAACTTGAGTCGGTCTAAAAAGACTTTTGTTCTACACCAACTCTGATTGTTTCACACCCATTACCATTTGTATTTGTAGCTCAAACACCCTTATCCTAACCGGAGATCTTTGCTTAGTTTACCTTTTCCGATATCTTGAATGACTTCCTGCTTTTTGAGCAATTTGTCTGTCAGAGAGAATCACAAGTTATCTTTCTTGCGCCGAGTAGGCTGACAGGGGTCTTTTGGAGAGACATGTGCATGAATCCTCAAGTCATGTTGACAGTAACAATTGAGTGTGCTGGCCAAATTTACTTTATACAAGTGAAAAGCTGGTAACAGTTTTGAAATCTTTTGTTGCTTGTTTTGACGAAGACTGACTCAGAGTGGAGGACACAATGGTGCAAAGAAACAAGTATTAACAAGAAATGCCCCTGTCGGAAGGACAGAGAGAAGAATTGTTTTCTTTTTTTTTTTCAATAACTAGCCTTAATGATCATGACATGCATTTTGGACTCAACGGCCTGATCTGTCAAACTAATCCAATCTTCCCTTCTACCATTCTTATGATCTTTGAAGTCGGGCCTATCTGTGCCAATCCTTTGCATCAGCTTCACGACTCACTTTTGACTAATGGTGCCCCGAGAGGTTTTCACCAACAAGTCTCTCTCATTTATTCATCTCTACTTGTCGTCGTCTTACAGTGCCCGTGAGGGTTTTCACTAATAAGATTCTCATTTTTCTTTTTATTTCCCTCTTTTTGTGAGCAACTCGACGATGTTCTACGTCGTGTGACAACTGTTGCTCATTGCATGCGTCTCGTGGCATTTTTGAAGGCATATTGGGAGGTCTTTATTTGGAGGGTTTTTGGATAGGGTTGG
Organism: Nicotiana sylvestris; assembly: GCF_000393655.2. Taxonomy (NCBI): domain Eukaryota; kingdom Viridiplantae; phylum Streptophyta; class Magnoliopsida; order Solanales; family Solanaceae; genus Nicotiana; species Nicotiana sylvestris. Next base: position 57,608,525 of record NC_091065.1, read on the forward strand.
AAAGAAAGGTCGGCGTGAAGGCTCAAAATAAACTCAAAATGAGGGGTTGTGGACTTACAACTCTTGGAATCGACTCTTTCAAAAATGAAATAAAATCTTTGCCCCATTTTCAGATGCTGGGAGTTTTTGGAGTTTTCTATTTTTTCTAGTTTTTTGCTTTTTCTTCTGAATTCTTATTTTGTTGGACCGAACCGTGAGGCTGTCTACGTATCTTTTTATTAAGGAATCAGGTCGAACGTAGTTCAAACATCTGGCCTAAACAATTTTTCATCTTTCTTTCTGTTTCTCTTTTCTTTTTTCTTTTTTTTTTCCTCTTTTCCCCTTTTTTTCTCTTTTTTTTTGTTTGCCTCAACTTCTATTTTTTAGGGCATGAACCTTTGACAATTTTTTTTCTCTGAACTTTCTAAGAATTTCCCCAGTTTGTACTCTTGGGACACGGATTTTTTCTTTTTTTTTTTCTTTTTTTTTTTTGACTCTAAACTTGATTCCAAAAGAGGGTAGTCAAAGAAAAATAACACAGGCTCAAAAGGGGTAGGAAAAGATATAAAGTGTTTGGGTAGCAGAAAAAGGGCCTCCCAACCTCGAGAATGTCAAACATGGTATCTTTTCATGATCACAACATTGACGAACAAGTATGTCTTCTTGGTGTGCCGTGGTCACAAGACATTTTTTCATCCCTTAGTGACAAACTTTCCAACAAACATCAATTGATTAAACATCTTCAAGCCCGATCCTCACAATGATTTAAAGGTGAATTTTACTTGACCTTAGTTCCTAAGTCTTCCAACTCTTTATTCATCCTCAAAAGTATATATTTTTTTAGCTATATAATTCCAGATTAAATCAGTTCCTAAGATCTGGCCAAAATTTCCGCATACATGTCATGTCATTAAAACTAGCGAGAAAAGAACTAAGCATGGAATGACACAAAATAACAAACTGTATTTTATTGAGTATACAACAAGACAAACCTAAATCCCGAGTTACAACCCTAAATAACCCAGCTAATAAAAATAGCAACAGAATAGAAAGACAAGACTCACACAAACAGAATGGAGGGATAGAAGGATTTGACTCAATAAAATAAATAAAATCTGGATCACAACCCTGAAATAACCCAGATAATAGAAAAAACATCAAAACAAGCTACCAAGATTCCTTCCTAGTGAGGAGGGAATGACTTTTCAATTGTTATGCTTGATATTTAGCCACAAATTTGCTCATCAGAATCAGCAGAGCCTTCTCCAATTTCAAAATCATTAACTTTAGTTAGCAAACTCCCGAGAGGATTCTCATACTCCCTATAACCACGCATTATCCCCACAAAGTGTGCATCATCATGTGCAGGTAAAGAATTCTGTGCGATATTCTGGGTGTCACTGTCTTGGATCACAATCAGGTTTTCCTGGATCATCCTTTCTATTTCTCTTTTCAAATCCCGACAACTTTCAACATTGTGCCTCTGGGCATTGGAATGGTATTCACACCTTTTAGAAGGGTCATAGCTTTTTGCACGTGGGTCCACATGATTTGGAGGAATAGGTGCAATCATGTCATAATGCTTTAATTTCTCAAACAAGCTTGCATAGGACTCTCCTATTGGTGTAAAATTATCTTTCAACTTTTGTTCCCCTCTATACCTCTGGCCTGGATGTGGGTTATAGGGTACCTGAAAATTTTGTGGAAGCTGGTGGAGATTTTGTGATGATCGTGCTCGCCTTCTGGGTGTTTTGATGGCTGGACAACATATTGATGTGGAGCAACAGAGTATTGTGGGTTCTGAGGTGGATAACAATGCTCAGGGGAGTCATGAGAAACCTGATGAGGCTGCGCATACCTTCGAGGTGTTTTCCTGGGACCTCTTCTCGAACTTGTTGTCATCATGATTTCTTCATCCTTCTCAATCGTGCCACTGAAATTATCGAATTCAATCGGGACAGCCTGAGTTGCGGCTTTGAGAATTGCTTGACTTATAATCTTGCCTGTCTTAAGACCATTCTCTACCATTTTTCCCATTTTGATTGCTTCCGAGAAGGATTTGCCAACTGCGGACATCATGTTTTGAAAGTAATCTGGCTCTTGCGCTTGAAGGAAGACAGTGATTAGCTCGTGGTCGTCCATGGGTGGCTTAACTCTAGCTGTTTCCTCTCTCCATTTAATAGCATATTCCCTGAAACTTTCAGTTGGTTTCTTCTTCAGGTTTGAAAGGGAAATGCGGTCTGGGGAAATGTCGATGTTGTATTGGAACTGTTTGACAAAGGCATGTTCCATGTCATCCCAGACATACTAGCGAGACGTGTCTTGATCCATAAACCATTCGGAGGCTACTCCCGTAAGGCTTTACCCAAAATAAGCCATCAACAATTCTTCATTTCTTCCCGCACCTCTCAGTTGATTGCAATACCTTTGCAGGTGGGATATGTGGTCTCCATGTCCATCATACTTTTCAAATTTGGGAGTCTTGAAACCAGGCGGCAAGTGGACATCGGGGAACATACATAGATCTTTGAAGGCAACACTCTTTTGACCTGTCAACCCTTGCATGTTTTTCAACCGTTGTTCTAAGCTTTTCACTCTTTGGGTCATTTCTTCCTATACCATCTTTCGGGCAGGCATCTCAATGTTTGCACGAAGATCAAACGAGTACGAGTGGTACTCAGGAGAGTGGTACTTCTCTTGCTGTGTAGCGAATTGTGACTCATGACGAGGCTGTCCTTGACCACTGGCCCATGCTTGACACATTTCGGTCATTTGTTGTTTCAGTATTCTATTTTTCTCAAACATAGTAGACTCTTGTTTAACCCTCTGACCCTGACTCTCTTGAGCACTTGTAACAGCTTCGATATCAGTTATCATTTTTTCTTGGATCTTGTGTTTCCAGCTTACCACAAACCGACCACCTCAACTTTCTTCACAATTCAAAACAAAAACATGTTAGAATGGACTCAGTTGGTCCTTATTATTATCAACATTATTCATTTTGTTTTCATTTTTTTTCCTTTTTTATTCATTTTTCTTTTCAATGGTTGATCGAACCTGATGTGGGTTGCCTACGTATCATGTGGGAACATGAATCAGATCTTGCGTAGTTCAGGAAGATCATGAATAAAGTAAATAAACTAACTTTTTTTTTGAATTTTTAATTTTATTTTTTCGAAAGAAAGACTTATAAAGAAGAAAGGGAATATTTTGGATTTTGATTTTTCTTCAGCATTTTTACAAAGAAAGATTTTTTTTTTGGAAATTTCTTTTTCTGGAATTTCGAAAGAAAAACTTTCTCAAGAAGAAAGAAAATATTTTTTGAATTTTATTTTGAATTTATGAAAGAAATGTTTCTAAAAAAATATTTTTGAATTTTGAATTTTCTTTTTAATTTTGAAAGAAGAATGGAAATATTTTTGGATTTTTGGAAGAAATTAAAAAAAAATATTTTTGTATATTTTTTTTAAAATAATTAGGGTCTAAAAGAAAGGCTTTCTAAAGAAGCAAGGAATGAAAAATTATTTTTTGGATTTTTAGAAAATTGGGGTAAAAAACCTTTCTAGAGAGGAAGTAAAGGAAAATATTTTTGGATTTTTTTTTAAAATTATGGGCCGGAACCGATGAGGTTTGCCTACGTATCTCACATCCGGTAAGAATCAGACTCGCATAGTTCGCCAGTTTTGACATAATTGGAAAAATATGATACTGACTCCCTTTATTTTTTTTGAAATACATTTTCCTTTTCTTTTTATTTTCAAACAATTTGGGCAGAGTTTCGAGGCATTTTCGAATATCGGGATTCTCAAAACCAGGTGAATTCTCTATCCTACCTCACTCTTATTTTTTTTTCTGTTGTTTTTTTTCCTTAGTGGGTCAACATGCAAGCCGAAACAAATAAATGTTCACATAGCACATAGAATGCATCAGCATGGTCTGTTATTTTGGGCACACCTGTCCTAGACGGACCCAACCCTTATGTTAAGTCCCCTAAGTTAAATACACATGATGCAAACAAATGCTCCTACTAGGGATCCGGCATGAAGCTCTGTTTTTCTAAGTTTAAATTCTGGGGTTTTGGTCTAGACTTGGGGTACCCGAGCGGACAACTGGGGCCAAAGAGGGGGCAACATACCGGGAGCACTGAAGTCTACCCGGCCTTGACGTTTGCCCAGCCTCGTTCTATTTGGTATAATTTCTACTGAAAAAGTGGGCCACGCGAACGTGTGTACCATTTCCAAAAGACTCAGAGGGGTGGCGTAAGAAGACAGTTATATACAATTCAAACAATATCAAAGCGGTAAATGACAATTAGCACATTAAGTCCACAAAATACAGTATTATCAACAATAAAGCCAAATAAAAATCGCATTAATAAGCTCGAATTATTGAACCCTGAACCGAAAGTTCTGGGTTCTTATCCCCAGCAGAGTCGCCAGAGCTGTCACACCTCCTTTTTTACTACACCCTGGAAAGGGAATATATATAAGGGAGTTTTTCCAATTAAAGGACAATCGCAACGGGATTTGTTTATTTAAAGATTCAGAGTCGCCACATGGGATAATTTAGGGTGTCCCAAGTCACCAGTTCAAATCCCGAGACGAGAAAAAGATTGACTCTGTATTACAGTCTGCGACCAGAAATCTGAGTAAGGAATTCAGTTAACCCGGGAGAAGGTGTTAGGCATTCCCGAGTTCCATGGTTCTAGCACGGTCACTTTGATCATACTTGGTTTATTAGAATTGTTTAATTACTGACTTTAGATCCTATATGCATTTACCCTTTACCGCTTTTTAATTAAGAAAATTATCTTGAAACGGGTCATGCGTACGGGTATCCATTTGTTTGGTATGTCAAAAATTGTGCCACGCGAACGTGTCCACAATTAATGACACTTTATTGTGATTAAGAAAATTTAGCCGAAGTTGCGCGAACGCATACTCCGATTTTTTTTAGAAATCGTAATCATGTCACGCGAATGTGTCCACGATCACGGTGGTATATTAAATGGACCTAAAGCAAACTACGAAAATTGGTTATTTTATATCTATATTATGAAATTAACGTGAGGGCCATTAATTACGAAGTGTCTAATTATAGCTCACCTCAAATCTTAAATTAAAAGGATTAACTTAACTCATCCGGAGGGCCATAATTGTTTATGTTATGGGGATAGCTCACCTCCAACCTAATTAATGGGCTCAATTAACACTAAATGTAGTCCAATGTTCCATTTAAACTGGGTTGCATGATATAGTTGATCCAATCACGCCCAAAAAGGCTTGAGCCAGGCCAGAGGACTGATAGTCCGATAAAAGGAACGGCCCAGACTTCGTTCAAAAGGGACTTTAGGATTGGGCTTCATAATTGAGCCCAAGTTAGGGTCCCTGCAGTTGAGCAATAAAGTCTCAGGATCGAATCCATGAGACACCCTGAATTACACTGATTTAATCATGAAAGATCCAAACGTTACTGCCACTGACTTTGGAACACAAAACAGGACCACGCCTCTATAACTAAATAACTTGTAACTTTAAATTCTGGAGAACTAAATAACATGCAATTTTAATCTTCAGAACCTCATGGAAAGAGATATCAACAACTTTTGAGAATTGACACTTAACAGCTGGAGAATCCAATTTATCAAAACTAGCTTTCCCTTTTTTTGTTTTTGAAAGTATTAATTAACATTACAATAACAACTAATTCAAACCATCTGTCAGGCCTAATCACACTCATACAATGCCCATTTACACATTAGGAATTGTAAAGTCGCTGTAGTAGAACACTAAATATATAATCACGCTTATTACCAGAACAAACAGCATATTAACTTCCCTTTAAATGCTAACATTCGGATATAATGGCAGATCTAAATCACTTGAAGCCATACAAGTCGAGGCTTCATTTAATACGACTGAATTTTCTCATACAACAGTTCCATAGTCCCAATATAATTACAACTATATGAATCAATCTCATCAAATAATAGTATCAGAATTTGTGACACTTCAAATGACCAAAGTACAACAATAACATGAAGAAAAATGCAAATGAAGTAACGCCAGGTTGATTGTCAGGCTTTTAACTTTTATTTCCATCTTCATTATAGTACTTACATCGAGTAAAGCTTAAGAAAATGTATCTGAGAGCACAGATAAGAGAGGGTTAAGAAGATCAATAACGAGCAGTAACAAGAGCGAGGGTCAGCAGCAAAAACAAATCAATAGAACCAACCAGCAGCTCCAAAATCAAATTTCAAAACCCAGAAATTGAAGTAAATGACCAGAAACCAGTCCAATCCAAACAATAGACCAGGAAAACTTCAACCAAACTGATTTTAATTCATGTCTAAGGTCAGCTAGTCAGGACTTGTTGCATCACTAGGAAAATTTCAAAAATTAGCAGAAGAACTCAATGAAACAGTATTTTTCTGAAGTTTTAACCGTGTGGAACTTTTAGGGATTTTCAGCTCTTAAAATCCTTGCCTTCTAAGGCAAGTAAGAATACATTATAGGCAAGTCACTAGGGCAGACCCCAGGTTTCAATTTTCATTTCAAGTCCTTACCTTAACTTTATTTTTTGCCCATTGAACCCTCATTTTCTGACTTGCTCCCCAAGTTCAAACACCTAAAATCTGAAATTCCCTTAGAAACCCCCACTAGAAGCTTCCTATTTCTGTTATCAGGGAGATTCCCTCAACAAAATACCCAAACTAACCCTCATGCCCCTGTTATTTCCCCTTTTGACCCAATGGGTATGGGTCAATGCTGACCTAAGGTGAACCAGATATGGGCTGTAAGCACGTGATTTTTGTTTCACAGACAATCGCTCCAAAAGAAAATAAAATAGTGACAAACAACTTCGCTGTACAATTTTTCGATTTTTCCGTGACATGTGTTGTTAGTCATTTGGGGGTCTGTCCATTTTGCATTTAATTATTATCAAACAAAATACAAAAAATATGTGTCATTGAAAGAGAATTCAAAAAAAAATATATATGTGCATCGTTCATTCTAGGTTGTGATTTAACTTACTTAAACATTTTAATTTGGTGTGATAATTATGTTGAAGTGCTACATTGTTATTTGTTTTAATTTCATTTGTTTTATTATTTATTTTGTTATTTTTCATTTTTTTTAAATTGGAAAACAAAAGGAAAAGAGTTGAAAATCGGTTTGGGCCCAAAAATAAGACAAAAACAGGCCCAAACCAGCACTCAAGTCCGGTCCAAACCAGGCCTGACCTGACCACCTCCCGAAACGACGCCGCATCATGCGTCTGATCTGAGCCATTCAACCTCTTGATCTAACGGCCCGGGACCCCCCTTTAGCAACCTGTTCCCAAACCCGACCCAGTAACCATTTCAACCCAACCCCTCACTTAAACCAAACGACCTCGTTTTAATACCAAACGACCGCGTCTCACCCCTCACCATCAGATCCAAGCCGTTGAGATCATCTGATCTAACGGCTCAGATCCAATCCCCTACTCCATATATAAACCCTCTATCATACCCCACGCCCCCTATCCGAACCCCCCTTCACTCGTCTCCTTCCCCAAGCTTTGAACCCCCAAACCCTAGCAGCCGTCCTGATATCCCATTCACCAGAACCCGGCGGCACGAACGCCGGTGACCACCCCCTTCACACCCCTAAAACATCCAACCACCCTGAGCACGAATCCACTGGCCATGTACATCGAATCACCTCCCATCATCTCGAATCTGGATTTGAAGATTCGAGACAAAACTCGATTTATGCCAAACCACCCCAGATTCACACTAGACAACCCACTGACCTCCCTCGGGACCAAACCAAGCTTGGTTTGGTCCGAATCTACCCACAACCCTTAGAATCTCAAATCTAAGAACCCAAAACCTAGAACATGGATAGCCTTGGAAGTCGGCCAGTCTTAACAAGGGTTTGAGGTCTAATAGACCTTAATCAAGGTGTTCTCATGGGAGAACACCCTGATTAAAGTTTGTTCGGCCTCAAGAGTTCGAAGTTGAGTCAGATTTGGGTCATTTTTTATTTCAAACTTTTTCGGTAAGTTTTCCTTTCTCTTTGTTTTAGTTCTAATTAAGTTGTCAGCATGTTTCATTGTGTTTGTTTGTTATTTTGTTATTTTTCATTCGGATTTCTTCCATCTCTGTCAAAGGCCTTTTATTTGGTCAATTGTTTTCTGTTTGTGTTCTGAATGTACCTCATGATAAACATGATCGTTAATTAGATTAGTCGTCAAATGAGTTAATTCATATAGGCTCCCAGTAATTGAACAAAAGTTGTCTGATGTCCTTTAGGTCCCTGAACGTATTGTTTATATGAGCGACTGATTATTACCTGTTATAATTAGTATAGTCGACCTGATAAATGTCGTGGATTAACTTCCTACGACTGAATGTTCAAATATTCTAATATGTACAACTTCACTTGACTGAATGGACCTGTATTGTGATTTGAATGTTGGACATTATCTATGAATGCTAGTTTGTAACTGCATTGTAAATGATTAAAAGGACCAGGCTAGGGCAGTTCTGAAATGGAACTTTCAGAAGTTCAAAATGTCCTGAGGCTGCAGTAATGTAGGACAGTAATAATCAAGGGCTAACAGGGGTAGTCTGGGGTTTGAAAAGAACAAAAATGATTAGTTTAAATGAGCTGACAAGTAGGGTACTAATTAAGATTAAAATAATACCAATGGGGAACAAGACACAAGAGTATGGGTTTTAAAATGAATACTTAAATGAGCCCATAACTCTTGATTAAAGAATGAGCCAGGCGTGGGGAACAAAGGGCTGGCATCAAAAAGATGCTTAGGCATGGGATTTAAAGGGTATGGGCAGTCTGCAAATGGCAGAATCCAGGCAGCTTGACTGCACTGGTCGTTTGGCTTATAAATAGGCCATTTCAGAACTTAAAAAGGGCTGGAATTTTTAGTCTTGAGAGAGGTCTGGTGAGTTTAAAGAAAACTAAAAACATAAGGAAATTTCCAGTAAACACTGTAACCAAACACTGTCTGAAAGCTATATAAGAATCCATATTGGTCAAGCTGTCTTGGCCAAGTTCTGTTGTTTGCACTGACTGAGTTGCTTGTGATTGTTGAACTGCTGGTGTTGCTGCATTGAACACTCTTTTACTTCTGGTGTTTCATTACTCTTTTTCTGGGATTATTTGTTTGGTGCTCGACCATCTGCTGGTTCTCTTTGTTTTGGGAATTGTTGCTGTTAGTCTGTGGACTGTGGAAAACACTTGTGGTTGTTGGTTGTTGCTGTGCTGTTGCTGTGTATCTGCTGCTGCTGTGTTTGTTGCATACTGCCCGACTGACCATTCCTTTCTTCTTTTTGTTCTCTATACCAGGTACACACCTAATACACTGTCAAATGTAGTTGGAAACTTGAGCATGAATACAAATGAAAAGACCTGAAGAATGTCTTTTTTTTATACATAGTTTGTACCTTAAATATCATGTAATGTAGAAAAATTTTATTCTTGTTTGGATGCTGGAAGTAGCTTACACGCCTAGTAGATATCAATGCATGGTAATTGAATATCAGTTTGTATATGTATGCTGCTAGTTAAAAGTATTCCCAATGCATTGGGTTGTATCTTAGACTTAGTCTAATCGTGTAGTATAAGCCTGTAATGTATGCAAAGCATGACAATCGTACACTCTAGTTAAGTTCTTTCCTTTCCGATAAATTGCCATACATAACTGTTAAACCATGATTTAAGAAAAAAACAGGGTTTGCAATCTCAACCCCACGAAGGTCGAGCCCGGGTCAAAACAGACCCAGCAGGCCCGCCCCGGACAAACAATGGCCTAGGTCTGGCCCATCACGCGTGGGTTGGATTTGGGCCTTTAATTTCGCTCGGCTGACTGTGTGCGTGGCCGCGCTTCTGATTTTGCTCAAGCGCTCGGAATTCTGTTATAAATAACTTGCAAGCATGTAATTAATTAGGACTATCTACTGTTTTCATTTGGTAGAGACAAACACGACAAGAAACGTAGTTGCTATAGGATACCCTTTTAAAATAAGAACGAGATGGGCCTCGACGAAAATAAACAAGAAAAAAACGCGCAGGCTGCGGGGCCCTCGTTAAATGTATATTATCGAAGCATTCAGTTTCCAGGATGGGTCGTTCAGCAAATCTCACGGCCCTCCCAGAATAATAACGCGATAGTCTCTTTAAGCGCGTATCTAATAATTTTTACCTTCTTAAATTCGGGTGCGCATTTATGTGACCCAAATCCAAATCTCGACGGATTCGAAATGTGTTTCTAATCACGGGTACATTGATTGTGACGTGGTTCGAAATGCATGTCCATGACGTCGCAAATTCCTTTTAAAAATGAGAATGAGATGAGCCTCGCCAAATAAAATACAAATTGCGGGGCCCTCAGTAAATATTTGCTTTAAAAATTGTTTAGACTTCGGGATGGACCGTTTTTAGTAAAATTCCACGGTCCTACCCAAAATAAATACGCTAGTCGCTTTAAGCGCGCCTTTAATAATTTAATCACCCTAAACTCGGGTGCACATTGATGTGACCCAAATCCAAATCTCAACGGAGTCAAAGTGTGTCAACGACCACGGGTACATTGATTGTAACGTGGCTCGAGACACATTTTATAACGTTGCAATTCTTGATAAAAATAATAATAATGATGAAAGCGGTTAAAAGCTTAAATTTGCACATAAGTTCATATTTGTTTAAAATCAGATAAATAAGCCAAATATAACAGTTGAGCGACCGTGCTAGAACCACGGAATTCGGGAATGCCTAACACCTTCTCCCGGGTTAACAGAAATTCCTTATCCGGATTTCTGGTACGCAGACTATAATATAGAGTCATTCTTTTCCTTGATTCGGGATTAAAATTGGTGACTTGGGACACCCTAAATCTCCCAAGTGGCGACTTTGAAAGAAATAAACCAATCCCGTTTCGATTGTCCTTTAATTGGAAAAAACTCCCCTGCGCCCCCCCTGGCGCGGAAAAAGGAGGTGTGACAGCTCTGGCGACTCTGCTGGGGATCTAACCCTGAACCAGTGAATTCGAGCTTAGAATAGTTGTTGTTATTTGGCTTTATTTATTATCTGATTTTTACATGATATATGCTTAATGTGTTAAATGATGCTTTTACCGCTTTAATATTATCTGAATTGTGTATACAACTGTTACGAAACCCCCTTCTTTCTGAGTCTTCTGAATTTATGGTGTACACGTGCGCGTGACCCACCTTTCTGTTAAAGTCATACCAAATAAGACGGAGTTGGGACAAGTAACTAGGCCGGGCAGACTTTCGTGCTCCCGGTACGTTGCCCCCGCTTCGGCTCAAACTGTCTGTTTGGGTAAGCCAGGTTTAGAACAATCAACCTCAGGTTTTACACTTAGAATAACTCATCCATGTACCGGATCCCTAGTAGGAACGTTTATTTGCATCACATGCATTTGACTTAGGGGACTCAACACAGGGGTTGGGTCCGTCTAAGACAGGTGAACCCGAAATAAAAAGACCATCCTGATGCATCCTACTTGCTATATGTGCATTCATTTGCCTCGAACATGCTTGCTGGCCGGCTTAAATGAAATCATGGTAAGAGCTGAGGAATAAAATGGGTTTTTTTTCATAATTAAAAATATATATATATATATATATATATATATATATATATATATATAAAATATATATACACACACATATATATATATATATATATATAATAAAAAATAAAATATAGTTTTCAAATCTTGAAATAAAGGTATTTAATCTTGAAAGGTATTTAATCTTGAAAATAGTTTGAAAAAAAAATAGTTTTAAATCTTGAAAATAATTTTGACTGAAAATGATTAGAGTATGTTTTCAAAATGAGTCTTGACATTATTAAATTAAATTTCAGATACAAAATGAGCACCACACAAAACCCCGCCTCCGCAAATACAGAAGAGTTTCTGTTCCAGCTTCAAATGTGGTGGCGTGAATTAGGCGAAGATGGTCAAAAGTGGGTCATCAAGCATTTGGGAAATCTCCCGGACATTATGAAAGTTAAACCCCGTGATGATCTGATTGCGGCATTAGTAACTTTTTGGGACCCTGTTCACAATGTCTTTCGTTTCTCTGACTTCGAGCTCACTCCTACATTAGAGGAGGTAGCTGGATATGTTGGTTTTGACGGAAGTTTAAGGAATCAAAGCTTGATATTCACGAAGGCTCCCTCGGTACATCGATTCTTCGGTCTTCTGAACATCAGCAGTCAAATCAGGAAAAGCAATGTCGTCAACGGATGTTGTTCTTTCAACTTTTTGTATTCAAGGTTCGGAAAGTCAGATGGGTTCGAAATTCATGAGAAAGGCCTTACTAACAAACAAGACAAAGACGCATGGCAGGTTCACCGTCGCTTCGCCTTCATGGTGGCTTTTCTAGGAATCATGGTCTTCCCGAACAAAGAGCGAACAATCGATATTCGCACCGCAAAAGTTGTGCAAATCCTCACCACCAAGGAAAACCACACCCTTGTCCCCATCATTCTCTCAGACATTTATCGGGCTTTGACTTTATGTAAAGCAGGAGCGAAAGTCTTCGAAGGATGCAAAATTTTGTTGCAAATGTGGTTGATTGAACATCTCCAACAATAGCCCAAGATCATACAGTATGGGCCAAGCAACGATAATTACATTGAGGGCTATGAGGAAAGAGTGAAAAATTATCAGGTTCCAGAAGGGATAGAAGCATGGGTATCTCGGCTAAGGGCTCTAACGGCAAATCATATTGAATGGACTCTGGGATGGCTACAGATGAGGGAAGTGATACATATGTCAAACTCAAATAGTTATCTGCTACTATTGGGATTGAGAAGCATCCAGCCATACGCGCCATTGAGAGTCCTAAGACAACTAGGAAGATATCAAGTAGTTCCTGATGATGAAGATTTGAGTACGCAAGAAATCGAATTACACCCAGAGGCCACTATTCCTGAGGCGTTACTTCAGCAGATGTGGAATGGATGTCGATACTTAAAAAGCGATACTCAAGTCCCAGACACTACAAAGGGTGAGATAAATCCGGGATATGCAAGATGGTTCGAGAAACGGTCTCGCGTGGATGATGTACCAGAACCTGAGCTGAGAAGGCCAACTAAAAGACCCTATATTCAAAACTTTAATGATAAAATCCAAGAGCGATTGATCTGGGGAGAAAAAGAGAAGGGGTACAAAGCAACTATCCGTGCCCTAAAGGAAAATCTAAGGAACCTCAGTCTGGAGAAGGATTTGCAAGCACAAGAAGCTGAAGGCGAGAAGAAGAGTCTAGCTTGTGAGAATGAAAGTCTTCATGCTCGATTTCTGAAAATAAAAAAGGCTTCTGAAACGCCAATGAGGAATTGGAAGAATCAAAAAACCATCGCCAATCTTTTTGAAAGAATGCAAGATTATGATTTCGTTCTTGCTGCAAAAGAAAGGGCGTTGAGCAAAGCAAAAGAAAGGATCCAACAATTAAACGAAGAAGCCAGATCTGATAAGGAACGCCAAGATAGGCAATCCGAGAAAGACAGGGCACAATTCAAGAAGGAAAAAGACCATTGGATACGATCAGAAGACCAACTTCGTGCACAACTAGAAGAGGCAAGAAGGTACAGAGAGCATCAACAAGCGGACACTGATAGAGAAAGAGCGCAGATGAGATTAGAGCAGGCCAGACTCCGAGCTCTATTAGAGTCAGCCCTAGATCGTGAAGGCCGTATCCGAGATATAGCCACCACTCGCCAGCAGCAGTTGCAGAATCAAGGCCAACATCTCCAAGATTTCAGGGCACAGATCCACGACCTGGCGGTCTACACCTCTCAAAGTTATGTAAACTGCCAAGGAATGGATTATGAAAGGTTTACAGAGCATGCACCCACCTTTGCCCGTCATCTAGCAGTGGAGTTGGAAAGGATGTATCGAACATTGGGAGGTCATCCGGGTCAAGCCCCGCCTTGAGCAAATGATCTAATAATTTACAACACAAGTGGAAAGTGGGGCACGTTATGAGATGTTAAGAATTGTATCTGTTTATTTCAATTTGAATGTGTGTATTTCAAGACATTGTTTTTACAAAGTTTTTCAAATGTAATGTTTGTTCATCTTTTTATATAAATGTTAGCCTCATGGTAGAACTACGCTTGGTCTGATTCACGCGGGGACATGATACGTAGGCAATCCCCATAAGATTCGACCGCTTTTAATAAAGAAAGAAAAGAAAATACAAAATAAAATAAAACACAGGGTTTCCCAAAGTACTTTAAAATGGGACGAATGAGCAAACCGGGATGACGCATGTTGCTTGAAGCAAAACATGTAGAAACAGTTAACTGCCTAGGTGTATTGCATCCTCTATGTGTTATGATCAAATCTGTTAAAATCTAACGCTAACAAAGTTTGTTGTTGTCTGATCCAGACAAGTTAGTTGTTAAAGAACTCTGGCAACACACTCCTACCAAACCAGATCCAAAGGACCGGTAGCAACAAGCATGACTACTTCAGAGAATAGTAATGAGGAAGAAAGGCCGATGAGCCAGTTGCTAAAAGAAGCGATGGAAAAGATTGAAAGGATGGGACTAGAGATGAATGCAATGCAGCTAGCCATAGCCAAAACACAAAAGAGCCCTGAAACACTGGGACACATGCCAGAATACCCTCACTCCGGCCCTTCCACAAGCCGCCCAAATCCCCTTTATCATCAAGAAAGAAGCCCTCATGATTCCCAAGCTCCACCACCCCATCAACCTCTCCCAACACCCAATATTCCCATTTTTGTGGGACCAACATCAGCCCCTTTGCAAAGAACGACCAGTGAGCCATTGTTTCAGGCTCACGATACACAATACTACCCCCCCCCCCCCCGAACCTACGTTTCATGCCCCCGAACCACAGGCTTACAATCCACATTTGGAAGTGCCGGCAGAGGTTGAGAAGCCGGTTAATGCTCCTAAACAGGATGAAGTATTGAGAAAGTTCAAAAGCCTGGAGCAGTCCTTCAGGAACTTGCACGGATTGGGCAATCAAGTCAGCGTAGCATACAAAGATCTGTGCCCTTTCCCAGACGTCCAACTCCCGGCTGGGTTCAAGATGCCTAAGTTTGATTTATATGAAGGGCACGGTGATCCCATGGCACATTTGCGGGGATTCTGTAGCAAAATGAGAGGGGCAGGCGGCAAGGATGAGCTGTTGATAGCTTATTTCGGCCAAAGTCTGAGCGGATCTGCACTGGAATGGTATACCAGGCAGGATTTCAGCAGGTGGTACACGTGGGATGATCTGGCACAGGCTTTTGCAGGTCATTTCCAGTACAATCTAGAGATAGTCCCTGACCGTCTCACGTTATTGAGAACTGGGAAGAAACCCGGGGAAAGTTTTCGCGAGTTCGGGTTCCGCTGGAGAGAACAAGCAGCTAGAGTCGATCCTCCCATGAGAGAGGGAGAGATGGTGGACTATTTTTTGCAGACATTGGATCCAACCTACTTTGGTCACTTGGTGACAACGGTTGGAAAATCTTTCAACGAGGTGGTCAAGATAGGGGTCATGATAGAAGAGGGTTTGAGGTCTGACAAGATCTTGAACTATTCGGCACTCAAGGCCACAACCCAGGCTATTCAAAGCGGCACGGGAGGTGCGCTGAGAAGAAAGAAAGAGGAGGTTGCCACGATCGAGGCAGGCAGTTGGTCCAGGGCTGGCAGGCCACACTACAACCAACCCAGACCTCACAGGTCAGAATACCCATACAGCCCACCACAAAATTTCTATCCACCTCGAGAACCACATTGTTCCGTACACCAAGCCCAGGCATACACTCAGCCTCCGGTTCGCCCACAATGGTGCGTGCCGGCTCCCCAGAACATATATGCACCACCACAAAACACCTATCCTCCACCGAGGGCGTATAGAAACCCTTCAGGGGCAGGCTTCCGGGGAAATCCAGATGCTAGGAATGACAGGTTGCGGAAGCAGAGAACTTTCACGGAGTTGGGAGAAACCTACACCGCTTTGTTCCACAAGCTGAGGCAATTGGGTTTGGTTAGTCCTGTCCAGACTCGAGAACCAAATCCCCCACCTCAGAACTTGGATCGATCAATCAGTTGTGAATACTGTTCAGGGATGCTCGGGCATGATACCGAGAAGTGCTGGAAATTAAGGCATGCCATACAGGATCTTATTGACACCAATAAGATCGAGGTCCAGACACCGGAGGCTCCTAACATCAACCAAAACCCACTGCCAGCGCACCACGAAACTCACATGATTGAGTTGGTGTGTGAGGGAGGAGAATTGAGAAAACCCTCACAAACAGTGATGATGATCCAAGCCGCCCCGAAAGAAGTCTCAACCAGTGGAGGAACGAGTGTACAGTCGCAGGGAGAAGGCGTCAAGCCGGTAGTGATATTGGGAAAGAGCCCGTCCGCCATAACAAGCAAACCCGAGCCAAGCAAGTTGGTAATACCAGGGATCCCGCCCACACCGGCGGTCGTGTTGAAAGGGGTATGTAGAGAACGGGTGACCATAAAGCCTGTGGTCCAGCTGCCGATGATTGACAGCAGGGCTGTGCCTTGGAAATATGAAAAGGCGGTGGTGATGTACAAAGGAAAACAGGTGGAAGAAGTCAGTTGTGAAGCGCAAGGGCTGACTCGATCAGGTCGATGTTTTGCTCCGGTGGAGCTAAGAAGAACCAACCCAGTTGCAACCAAGAAACCTGTGTCCGAAGAAGAGGCTGAAGAGTTCTTGAGGAAGATGAAAGTACAGGACTATTCTGTGGTCGAACAGCTGAGAAAAACACCGGCCCAGATCTCACTGTTGTCGTTACTGATCCATTCTGAGGAGCATCGTCGGGCCCTGCTAAAGATATTGAACGAAGCTCATGTACCCAGTGAGATTGCTGTAAACCACCTGGAAACCATTGCCAGCAAGATTTTCGAGGTGAACAGGGTAACATTCTCAGATGATGACCTGCCGGTGGAAGGTACGGAGCATAATAAAGCTCTATACCTAGCTGTCAAATGTGAAGACTCGGTGGTAACTCGAGTATTGGTGGACAACGGCTCAAGCGCCAATATTTGCCCACTATCTACTTTGAACCAGTTGAAGATCGACCACGGAAGGATCCACAAGAACAGTATCTGTGTCCGAGGGTTTGACGGAAACGGAACGGCCACTGTAGGGGATGTTGTACTTGAAATGACCATCGGTCCGGTCCTGTTTGCCATGGAATTCCAGGTATTAGACACCACGGTATCTTACAACCTGCTGTTAGGTCGACCATGGATTCATGCAGCCAAAGCGGTGCCTTCCACCCTACATCAGATGGTGAAGCTCGAGTGGGAAAGACAAGAGGTCGTGTTACATGGCGAGGATACAACGTGCACCATGGGCGGAACCATTGTACCTTTCATAGAGACCGCTGATGACAAAGGACCTTGGGTCTACCAGATTTTCGATACAGGGTCGGCCAACAAAATTTCTGAAGGAGAAATCATCCTGCACCCTAGGGTAGCTGCCGCAACAGTCATGATGGTCTCAGAAATGCTGGGTAATGGATTTGTGCCGGGAAAAGGCCTGGGAATCGAGCTTCAAGGGATTGTCCAACCTGTCTCCCTTCCTAAAAATCTGGAAACTTTCGGATTGGGGTTCAAACCAACCGCAACAGATAGGAAGCAAGCGCGAAAAATGAAGAAGAGGGTCTGGTTTCTGCCTAAACCAGTGCCACGCCTCTCAAGGTCTTTTGTCAAAGCAAGTGCCAAGGGATCACCGGTCCCAAAGATTCTAGGACCTTTGATCGGTATAAATGAAGACCTGAATCAGAGTTTTGAGAGGCTGTTCGCGGATGTTAGTGTGGTGGAGGCTGGAGAAGGGTCCAGCAGAGCAGAGATACAGTTTGTGGGGCCTGAGGCCAAGACCAACAATTGGACGGTTACTCCTCTTCCTATCCGAGGGGAGTCTTGGTAGTAGGCTTTGATTTATGTTTTGTTTGTTTGTTTGTTCGGATTATTCAAGGGTGTAATCCAAATTTTACTTTCGTTTTTGTAAAAGTGTGAACCCTTTTATCCCGCAAGTTTAATAAAGTTCTTTTCTTTTGTCCCATCTTAATTTTGTTTTGTTCTTTTTCTTTCTGAACAGTTCTCTTTTTACTGGTTCTAATGACATGGCATGCACAGCGGATCTTCGACCTAGTCTAATAAATCAATCTGAAACCGACTCAATGATGCAAGAGGTCGTTTGTGACGATGAATCTGAATGTGACGAAGGTGAAGCCTTCGAAGAAATAAACCGAGAACTGTGCCAATTTGAAGAGAAACCCAAGCCTAACCTAAATGACACCGAGGCTGTGAATCTAGGAGACGCTGATAACGTCCAAGAGACCAAAATTAGCATCCACATTGAGCCGAATGTCAGAGCAGAATTGATCAAAACTCTCATGGAATTCAAAGATGTTTTTGCATGGTCATATGATGATATGCCTGGATTAAGCACAAATTTAGTGGTTCACAAATTGCCCACTGACCCGGCATACCCTCCGGTCAAGCAAAAACTAAGGAAATTTAAAACAGAAATGAGTGTAAAAATCAAAGAAGAGGTGATTAAGCAGTTGCAGGCAAAGGTCATTCGGGTCACTCGATATCCCGAGTGGTTGGCCAATGTGGTACCAGTCCCAAAGAAGGATGGAAAAATCAGGGTGTGCGTCGACTACCGCAACCTCAACAAAGCAAGTCCCAAGGACAATTTTCCGTTACCCAACATTCATATCCTGATCGATAATTGCGCTGGGCGCGAGATCGGATCCTTTGTGGATTGCTATGCGGGTTATCATCAGATCCTAATGGACGAAGAGGATGCTGAGAAGACAGCGTTTATTACGCCATGGGGAACCTACTGCTATCGGGTAATGCCGTTCGGGTTAAAGAACGCCGGGGCAACGTACATGCGAGCAATGACTGCTGTGTTTCATGACATGATACACAAAGAAATAGAGGTGTACGTCGATGATGTGATCATCAAATCTTGGCGTCAGGAGGACCATGTGGCAGACCTAAGGAGATTTTTCCAAAGACTCCGGAGGTATGATATCAAGCTTAACCCGGCCAAATGCGCATTCGGGGTTCCATCAGGAAAGTTGCTAGGATTCATCGTCAGTCGACGGGGGATTGAGTTAGACCCATCCAAAATTGAATCCATCCGAGATTTGCCACCGCCAAGGAACAAAACAGAGGTAATGAGTTTGCTGGGTAGACTCAATTACATCAGCAGGTTCATCGCTCAACTCACAGCAACTTGTGAGCCCATATTTCGGCTGCTGAGAAAGGATGCTGCGGTAGGTTGGACGGCAGAGTGTCAGGAGGCCTTCGACCAAATCAAAGGGTATCTGTCTAATCCACCCGTATTGGTCCCGCCGAAGCCTGGGAAGCCATTAATTCTTTACCTAACGGTCTTGGAAAATTCATTTGGTTGTGTATTGGGGCAACATGATGACACAGGGAGGAAGGAGCAGGCCATCTACTATCTTAGCAAGAAATTCACAGTACATGAGGTCAAGTACACTCAACTCGAGAAAACATGTTGTGCCCTAACTTGGGTAGCTCAGAAGTTGAAGCACTACCTGTCTTCGTATACTACTTATCTCATATCCCGTTTGAACCCATTAAAGTATATCTTTCAGAAACCTATGCCCACGGGAAGGTTGGCAAAGTGGCAAATTCTGCTCACAGAGTTTGATATCATCTATGTGACGAGGACGGCCATGAAAGCCCAGGCACTGGCAGACTATTTGGCGGAGAATCTCGTTGATGAAAAATACGAGCCCTTAAGAACGTATTTTCCTGACGAAGAGGTAATGCATACAAATGAGTTGGAATTACCTGAGGAACCGGGTTGGAAGTTTTTCTTCGATGGAGCTGCAAACGCAAAAGGGGTTGGAATAGGAGCAGTACTCATTTCTGAAACAGGACGCCATTATCCTGTTACGGCTCAACTACGCTTCTATTGCACCAACAATATGGCCGAGTATGAGGCTTGCATTCTGGGTCTGCGCTTGGCTGCTGACATGGATGTCCAAGACGTCTTGGTCTTGGGAGACTCGGACCTCTTGGTACATCAAATTCAGGGAGAATGGGAAACACGAGATCTAAAACTCATACCATACCGACAATGCTTGCATGATCTGAGCAAGCAATTTCGATCGGTGAAGTTCAAACACATCCCGAGAGTTCACAACGAGGTTGCGGATGCCTTGGCTACCTTAGCATCAATGCTGCACCACCCTGACAAAATGTATGTTGATCCTCTGCACATCCAGGTCCGTGATCAGCACGCCTACTGCAATGCCATAGAAGAAGAAGCAGATGGCGAACCCTGGTTTCATGATATCAAGGAATACCTCAGGATGGGGATATATCCAGAACATGCCTCTAGAGACCAAAAAGAGCCCTTCGGCGTTTGTCGAATGGTTTCTTCCTCAGTGGAGGAGTATTGTACAAAAGGACCCCGGATTTGGGATTGTTGAGATGCATAGATGCCAGTCAAGCAACGACGGTTATGGCAGAGGTACATGCTGGAGTTTGTGGGCCACACATGAGCGGATATGTATTGGCAAGAAAGATCCTTCGAACAGGGTGTTATTGGCTCACCATGGAACACGACTGTATCACTTTCGTGAGGAAATGCCATCAGTGCCAGATACATGGAGATTTGATTCATTCTCCGCCAACAGAGTTACATACGATGTCAGCACCCTGGCCGTTTGTGGCATGGGGCATGGATGTCATTGGGCCCATCGAGCCGGCAGCATCCAACGGTCATAGGTTCATTCTAGTGACCATTGATTACTTCACCAAATGGGTTGAGGCTAAAACCTTCAAATCAGTAACCAAGAAGGCAGTGGTGGACTTTGTTCACTCCCATATCATCTGCAGATTTGGGATCCCAAAAGTGATCATCACGGATAACGGTGCGAATCTTAATAGCAGCTTGATGAGAGAGGTATGCCAACAATTCAAGATTACACACCGCAATTCCACCCCATATCGTCCCAAGGCGAATGGAGCAGTCGAAGCAGCCAATAAGAATATCAAGAAGATACTGCGAAAGATGGTGGGAGGTTCCAGACAATGGCACGAGAAATTACCTTTTGCTTTGTTGGGTTACCGCACCACCGTCCGAACTTCCATAGGCACAACTCCTTATTTGATGGTGTATGGAACTGAGGCCGTAATACCAGCGGAAGTCGAAATTCCGTCCCTCCGAATTGTCGCTGAAGCCGGGATTAATGATGATGAATGGGTCAAAGCTCGATTGGAACAGTTGAGCCTGATAGATGAGAAAAGATTGGCAGCAGTGTGTCATGGTCAGCTGTACCAGAAGAGAATGGCAAGAACATATAATAAGAAGGTGCGCCCCAGGAAGTTTGAGGTAGGGCAGCAGGTATTGAAGAAGATCCTCCCACATCAGGTCGAGGCAAAAGGCAAATTCGCCCCAAATTGGCAAGGGCCTTATATCGTGACCAGAGTATTGTCCAACGGTGCTTTGTGTTTGACAGATGTCGAGGGTAGATGTGTCGACATGGCTATCAATTCAGATGCAGTCAAGAGATATTATGCGTAATTTCTTTAATTATGGCAATTTTTGGTTCATTTGTTTGTATTTGGCATTTATTGGATAATGAGATGACGGAGGCAATTCTTTCTTCTATCCAAACACTTTTAACCCTTGCTTCCCCCTTTGAGCCTTAAGTTATTCTTTCATACCCCTCTTTTGGAATCACTAATGGAAAAAAAAGAAGGAAAAGAAAAGGAAGATAAAAATCATAAGAAATGCAAAACCGTGGGAACTACGTTTGACCTGATTCCTCGAAGAGGATACGTAGGCGCCTCACGGCTCGGTCATAGTATGCATCATAGTGAATATAGGATGCATAATGTACATAGTGTGCATAATAGGCACAGTGTGTGTAACGCACATAGCGCAACATAAGTGTAAAAAATAGATTCCCTAAGTAAGAAAACTGGGGCAGAGGTTATGTTTTAAGTTCCAACGAAGGTTTGACTCCAAAAGTTGTAGCACATCACCCATCAAATTATTTTCATTTTTATAGCCTTTCTTTAACCCCACACCAAAACCAACATCAACATCCAAAAGACCTCCCGATCAATGTTCAAGAGATGTCGAGTCAGGCAAATAAGGCCGAGAATAATACACCGATCCCCAGAAAAGAAGAGGATCGTAAGACTGGGAATGAATTGATGGTCAAAGGAATCCTCAGAAGAGAGGGTCGTATCTACAACGCCCCGATTCCTCGAAAGAAATAAAATGAGAGAGTCTTATCGGTGAAAACCTTCACAGGCACCGAGAGGCGATGTAAGATGAGGGATATGAAATGAGAGAGTCTTATTGGTGAAAACCTTCACAGGCACCATAAGGCGCCGGGAGATGAGAGAAAAGAGAGAGTCTCATTAGTGAAAACCCCTCGAAGGGCACTATGAGGCGACAAGACAGATCAGCAAAGCTACCACATTCGAAACGAAATGAACACTCCTTTATCATCCCCAGCAAGTCAAACCATCGAGCAGATCAATTGATACAAATAGACTGGGTCGGAATCTATGGTGCACGCCATGATCACGGGGACCAGTTGTGTCCTCCAGATAAGTTCTTCTGAGTTTCTTCTCCCACCAAATATTGGTTCAGAAAGACTTTCTCCTTTTTCTATCTTTTATTTCTTTTCCTAAAATTTGTCTTGAAAGAATATTTCAAAGCTTACTACCAGAAACCGGAGGGGAATTCATCCAATGCAGGATAGTACAAACAGTCTTAAAAGCCGATCCCAGGCAATGCAATGATCGTGCCCGGCAATTTTGGAGGAAGTAAGCTCCTAAAGGGAGTGGTGTCGGGAGTTAAAAGCAGACTCCCACAGCATGTGCTTAAAGAGAAAGCAGAAAAGGGGATTAATTGAAAGCCAATCCCCAGCAGGCTAGAGACCCCAGTAGGCAACTCTGCCCAGTAATATATTATGAGAACATAGAGCAAGAAAAGAGGAAGAGAGAAAAATCATTCGCTGGAAAGTCACCCTCTACCACCACGATTAAAACTAACTAAATCCTTTTGTCTGCTGCAGGAGAACAAAGGATTTATAATGGCAGCAATGCGCAACGCCAGGGAAACCACCAAAACCCGGGGCAGAAAATTTTCTGCCGATTGTCGAAAATTTTCTCGGAAGAACGGGGAAGCAATTGGAATACTTTTAAGTTCTAGGTCGCCCACCAGTATAATGCGGGAATACTTTTAAGTTCTAGGTCGCCCACCAGTATAATGCGGGAATACTTTTAAGTTCTAGGTCGCCCACCAGTATAATGCGAGAATACATTTAAGTTCTAGGTCGCCCACCAGTATAATGCGGGAATACATTTAAGTTCTAGGTCGCCCACCAGTATAATGCGGGAATACTTTTAAGTTCTAGGTCGCCCACCAGTATAATGCGGGAATACTTTTAAGTTCTAGGTCGCCCACCAGTATAATGCGGGAATACTTTTAAGTTCTAGGTCACCCACCAGTATAATGCGGGAATACTTTTAAGTTCTAGGTCGCCCACCAGTATAATGCGGGAATACATTTAAGTTCTAGGTCGCCCACCAGTATAATACGGGAATACATTTAAGTTCTAGGTCGCCCACCAGTATAATGCGGGAATACATTTAAGTTCTAGGTCGCCCACCAGTATAATGCGGGAATACATTTAAGTTCTAGGTCTCCCACCAGTATAATGCGGGAATACTTTTAAGTTCTAGGTCGCCCACCAGTATAATGCGGGAATACATTTAAGTTCTAGGTCGCCCACCAGTATAATGCGGGAATACATTTAAGTTCTAGGTCGCCCACCAGTATAATGCGGGAATACATTTAAGTTCTAGGTCGCCCACCAGTATAATGCGGGAATACATTTAAGTTCTAGGTCGCCCACCAGTATAATGCGGGAATACATTTAAGTTCTAGGTCGCCCACCAGTATAATGCGGGAATACATTTAAGTTCTAGGTCGCCCACCAGTATAATGCGGGAATACTTTTAAGTTCTAGGTCGCCCACCAGTATAATGCGGGAATACATTTAAGTTCTAGGTCGCCCACCAGTATAATGCGGGAATACATTTAAGTTCTAGGTCGCCCACCAGTATAATGCGGGAATACATTTAAGTTCTAGGTCGCCCACCAGTATAATGCGGGAATACATTTAAGTTCTAGGTCGCCCACCAGTATAATGCGGGAATACATTTAAGTTCTAGGTCGCCCACCAGTATAATGCGGGAATACTTTTAAGTTCTAGGTCGCCCACCAATATAATGCGGGAATACATTTAAGTTCTAGGTCGCCCACCAGTATAATGCGGGAATACATTTAAGTTCTAGGTCGCCCACCAGTATAATGGGGGAATACTTTTAAGTTCTAGGTCGCCCACCAGTATAATGCGGGAATACATTTAAGTTCTAGGTCGCCCACCAGTATAATACGGGAATACATTTATGTTCTAGGTCGCCCACCAGTATAATGCGGGAATACATTTAAGTTCTAGGTCGCCCACCAGTATAATGCGGGAATACATTTAAGTTCTAGGTCGCCCACCAGTATAATGCGGGAATACATTTAAGTTCTAGGTCGCCCACCAGTATAATGCGGGAATACATTTAAGTTCTAGGTCGCCCACCAGTATAATGCGGGAATACATTTAAGTTCTAGGTCGCCCACCAGTATAATGCGGGAATACATTTAAGTTCTAGGTCGCCCACCAGTATAATGCGGGAATACATTTAAGTTCTAGGTCGCCCACCAGTATAATGCTGGAATACATTTAAGTTGTAGGTCGCCCACCAGTATAATGCTGGAATACTTTTAAGTTCTAGGTCGCCCACCAGTATAATGCGGGAATACTTTTAAGTTCTAGGTCGCCCACCAGTATAATGCGGGAATACTTTTAAGTTCTAGGTCGCCCACCAGTAACCCCACCTGAAGACGGAAGGTTACAACAGAGATCCCCCAAGCAGGAAACAATGAAATCCCCCAGCACCGAGAAGCAGAAGGCTGCAAAAGCAAGCGCGCATTCAAAAGGAAGAAGGAACGCGTCTCAGAAGAAGCAGTTTGGAAACGTTATAGCATGCCCAATATAACAATTTTGACGAAAAAAGCCATACCACTGAAGAAACCATTGAAAGATTTAAAGAAGAAAGCCATGTTCCCAGCAAATCAAGCAAAGTGATGAAAACTGGCATTCAGAAAAGGCGAAGGACCGGCATCATCTCCCAAGTTCACAAAATAAAGGCATCAGAGGAAAGCATTAGCCGACAAGAAAGCAAGGCAACAAGAACAAGTTGAAGATAGAAGAGATCTCACACTCTAGCTTAACTTCTTGTTTTTCCTTTCAAGAACAATGTAACAAGGAGATCAGTGAGCAGTAGCATCCTCTGGCAGCGTACAACAGCGCACAACAACAGCAAGCACTACAGTCACACGGTAGTCCCAGCTACCAAAATTTCCCGAACTACATTGACCTGATTCCTGTTCAGCCCAGGATATGTAGGAAACCTTTTGAAGCAAAGGTTCGGTCAAATCTTTTTCAAAAAATGCTTCACACGGAGTATTCGGACGGGCAAAAATCGCTCGCTTTATCTTTGCGCGAAAACCCTTCGTGTCTTCGGGTAAAGAGGGACAGCTGTAAGCACGTGATTTTTGTTTCACATACAATCGCTCCAAAAGAAAATAAAAATAGTGACAAACAACTTCGCTGTACAATTTTTCGATTTTTCTGTGACATGTGTTGTTAGTCATTTAGGGGTCTGTCCATTTTGTATTTAATCATTATCAAACAAAATACAAAAAATATGTGTCATTGAAAGAGAATTCAAAAAAAATATATATGTGCATCGTTCGTTCTAGGTTGTGATTTAACTTACTTAAACATTTTAATTTGGTGTGATAATTATGTTGAAGTGCTACATTGTTATTTGTTTTAATTTCATTTGTTTTATTATTTATTTTGTTATTTTTCATTTTTTGTAAATTGGAAAACAAAAGGAAAAGAGTTGAAAATCGGTTTGGGCCCAAAAATAAGACAAAAACAGGCCCAAACCAGCACTCAAGTCCGGTCCAAACCAGGCCTGACCTGACCACCTCCCGAAACGACGCCGCATCATGCGTCTGATCTGAGCCGTTCAACCTCTTGATCCAACGGCCCGGGACCCCCCTTTAGCAACTCGTTCCCAAACCCGACCCAGTAACCATTTCAACCCAACCCCTCACTTAAACCAAACGACCGCGTCTCACCCCTCACCATCAGATCCAAGCCGTTGAGATCATCTGATCTAACGGCTCAGATCCAATCCCCTACTCCGTATATAAACCCTCTATCACACCCCACGCCCCCTATCCGAACCCCCCTTCACTCGTCTCCTTCCCCAAGCTTTGAACCCCCAAACCCTAGCAGCCGCCCTGATATCCTATTCACCAAAACCCGGCAGCACGAACGCCGGTGACCACCCCCTTCACACCCCTGAAACATCCAACCACCATGAGCACGAATCCACTAGCCATGTACATCGAATCACCTCCCATCGTCTTGAATCTGGATTTGAAGATTCGAGACAAAACTCGATCTATGCCAAACCACCCCAGATTCACACTAGACAACCCACTGACCTCCCTCGGGACCAAACCAAGCTTGGTTTGGTCCGAATCTACCCACAACCCTTAGAATCTCAAATCTAAGAACCCAAAACCTAGAACATGGATAGCCTTGGAAGTCGACCAGTCTTAACAGGGGTTTGAGGTCTAATAGACCTTAATCAAGGTGTTCTCATGGGAGAACACCCTGATTAAAGTTTGTTCGGCCTCAAGAGTTCGAAGTTGAGTCAGATTTGGGTCATTTTGATTTCAAACTTTTTCGGTAAGTTTTCCTTTCTCTTTGTTTTAGTTCTAATTAAGTTGTCAGCATGTTTCGTTGTGTTTGTTTGTTGTTTTGTTATTTTTCATTCGGATTTCTTCCATCTCTGTCAAAGGCCTTTTATTTGGTCAATTGTTTTCTGTTTGTGTTCTGAATGTACCCCATGATAAACATGATCGACAATTAGATTAGTCGTCAAATGAGTTAATTCATATAGGCTCCCAGTAATTGAACAAAAGTTGTCTGATGCCCTTTAGGTCCCTGAACGTATTGTTTATATGAGCGACTGATTATTACCTGTTATAATTAGTATAGTCGACCTGAATAAATGTCGTCGATTAACTTCCTACGACTGAATGTTCAAATATTCTAATATGTACAACCTCACTTGACTGAATGGACCTGTATTGTGATTTGAATGTTGGACATTATCTATGAATGCTAGTTTGTAACTGCATTGTAAACGATTAAAAGGACGAGGCTAGGGCAGTTCTGAAATGGAACTTTCAGAAGTTCAAAATGTCCTGAGGCTACAGTAATGCAGGACAGTAATAATCAAGGGCTAACAGGGGTAGTCTGGGGTTTGAAAAGAACAAAAATGATTAGTTTAAATGAGCTGACAAGTAGGGTACTAATTAAGATTAAACTAATACCAATGGGGAACAAGACACAAGAGTATGGGTTTTAAAATGAATACTTAAATGAGCCCATAACTCTTGATTAAAGAATGAGCCAGGCGTGGGAAACAAAGGGCTGGCATCAAAAAGATGCTTAGGCATGGGATTTAAAGGGTATGGGCAGTCTGCAAATGGCAGAATCCAGGCAGCTTGACTGCACTGGTCGTTTGGCTTATAAATAGGCCATTTCAGAACTTAAAAAGGGCTGGAATTTTTAGTCTTGAGAGAGGTCTGGTGAGTTTAAAGAAAACTGAAAACATAAGGAAATTTCCAGTAAACACTGTAACCAAACACTGTCTGAAAGCTATATAAGAATCCATATTGGTCAAGCTGTCTTGGCCAAGTTCTGTTGTTTGCACTGACTGAGTTGCTTGTGATTGTTGAACTGCTGGTGTTGCTGCATTGAACACTCTTTTACTTCTGGTGTTTCATTACTCTTTTTCTGGGATTATTTGTTTGGTGCTCGACCATCTGCTGGTTCTCTTTTTTCTGGGAATTGTTGTTGTTAGTCTGTGGACTGTGGAAAACACTTGTGGTTGTTGGTTGTTGCTGTGTTGTTGCTGTGTATCTGCTGCTGCTGTGTTTGTTGCATACTGCCCGACTGACCATTCCTTTCTTCTTTTTGTTCTCTATACCAGGTACACACCTAATACACTGTCAGATGTAATTGGAAACTTGAGCATGAATACAAATGAAAATACCTGAAGAATGTGTTTTTTTTATACATAGTTTGTTACCTTAAATATCATGTAATGTAGAAAAATTTTATTCTTGTTTGGATGCTGGAAGTAGCTTACACGCCTAGTAGATATCAATGCATGGTAATTGAATATCATTTTGTATATGTATGCTGCTAGTTAAAAGTATTCCCAATGCATTGGGTTGTATCTTAGACTTAGTCTAATCGTGTAGTATAAGCCTGTAATGTATGCAAAGCATGACAATCGTACACTCTAGTTAAGTTCTTTCCTTTCCGATAAATTGCCATACATAACTGTTAAACCATGATTTAAGAAAAAAACAGGGTTTGCAATCTCAACCCCACGAAGGTCGAGCCCGGGTCAAAACAGACCCAGCAGGCCCGCCCCGGATAAACAATGGCCCAGGTCTGGCCCATCACGCGTGGGTTGGATTTGGGCCTTTAATTTCGCTCGGCTGACTGTGTGCGTGGCCGCGCTTCTGATTTTGCTCAAGCGCTCGGAATTCTGTTATAAATAACTTGCAAGCATGTAATTAATTAGGACTATCTACTGTTTTCATTTGGTAGAGACAAACACGACAAGAAACGTAGTTGCTATAGGATACCTTTTTAAAATAAGAACGAGATGGGCCTCGACGAAAATAAATAAAAAAAAAATGCGCAGGATGCGGGGCCCTCGTTAAATGTATATTATCGAAGCATTCAGTTTCCAGGATGGGTCGTTCAGCAAATCTCACGGCCCTCACAGAATAATAACGCGATAGTCTCTTTAAGCGCGTATCTAATAATTTTTACCTTCTTAAATTCGGGTGCGCATTTATGTGACCCAAATCCAAATCTCGACGGATTCGAAATGTGTTTCTAATCACGGGTACATTGATTGTGACGTGGTTCGAAATGCATGTCCATGACGTCGCAAATTCCTTTTAAAAACGAGAATGAGATGAGCCTCGCCAAATAAAATACAAATTGCGGGGCCCTCAGTAAATATTTTCTTTAAAAATTGTTTAGACTTCGGGATGGACCGTTTTTAGTAAAATTCCACGGTCCTACCCAAAATAAATACGCTAGTCGCTTTAAGCGCGCCTTTAATAATTTAATCACCCTAAACTCGGGTGCACATTGATGTGACCCAAATCCAAATCTCAACGGAGTCAAAGTGTGTCAATGACCACGGGTACATTGATTGTAACGTGGCTCGAGACACATTTTATAACGTTGCAATTCTTGATAAAAATAATAATAATGATGAAAGCGGTTAAAAGCTAAAATTTGCACATAAGTTCATATTTGTTTAAAATCAGATAAATAAGCCAAACATAACAGTTGAGCGACCGTGCTAGAACTACGGAATTCGGGAATGCCTAACACCTTCTCCCGGGTTAACAGAATTCCTTATCCGGATTTCTGGTACGCAGACTATAATATAGAGTCATTCTTTTCCTCGATTCGGGATTAAAATTGGTGACTTGGGACACCCTAAATCTCCCAAGTGGCGACTCTGAAAGAAATAAACCAATCCCATTTCGATTGTCCTTTAATTGGAAAAAACTCCCCTGCGCCCCCCCGGGCGCGGAAAAAGGAGGTGTGACATGGGCCTTCGAAAATCCCAGGCTAGTCCCCTTCTGTTGGACCTAGGTCTAAGTGAGAAGTTCAAAAGAGACTAGAAAGCAGAAAGATGAAAGGCAATTAAGATTTCATTCAGCCTTTCGAACCAAATGCTCTTAATCGGCCCAAGACTAACGGGAACAATCAAACAAGCTAAACTAATGAATTCAAAAAAAAACTAAAGAAGCTAATAACTAACCACTATTCTTGATTTAAGAAGAAACACATGCAATAAAAAGAAGAAGAAGAAAAGTAGAAAAAGATTAAAAAAAATGGGAAAGAGAAAATATTAGGAAAACCTGCCAAGCCGAACGGACACAAATCTTGTAATCTTCAAATGAACCTCTGATTTTTGGCCGAGATAGACTTTAACCATGTGTTCTCGACTGAAAACACGCGATTAAAGTCGATTTGAAACTCAAAATCTCGAGACCCTGCTACTCTGATTTTGGGACTTAGGGCTTGAATCTTTGATCTAAAATTTGAGAAACTCCGTGAGGATTGGAAGCAAATGGGGTGGGGATTCAAGATGAGGAGGTGGAGGTGGTTGTCTGGTGTGATTTGTGACACGATTGGACGAGTTAGGGTTTCGGTCGCCCTTTTCAATCTAAGATTCGAAGAGTTTTGATGGGATTCGAGGGAGATGGTTTGGGGTTTTGGAATGGGGAGATTAAGGGGAATCAAGGGTGTAAATTTGGGGTCGATCGGAGCAGCGCCGCCGGCGGAGACGATTTCCGGCAAGCGGTTCCGGCGGGGATGATGAGAGTCTAGTGAAAGAGATGATAGGGGGTAGGGGCACGTTTTGACACTTAAATATCAGGTGATCCAAGCTTCAAGACCGTCCTATCAACAAACTTCGACGGTCCTGATCTGTCGCCAACGAAACGGGGTCGTTTTGATTAAAATGGGGGAAGACCGGACCGGGTTAAGGTGGTTTGGGCCGGGTGAGGGGGTTTGGACAGGTGTGGGGATGGATGACTTGGGCCTGGGGAATTTCGAATACAAATGGCCCAAAATTCACAAAAATTGCAAATGATGAAAAGAAATTATTTTGTTTTGAATTTATGGGAGTAATTCATATAGGGCAAAAATTACGTGCTCACAACTGTTCAATCTCATGATGTGTATGCACTTATTAAC
This sequence comes from Nicotiana sylvestris, assembly GCF_000393655.2. Classification (NCBI taxonomy): domain Eukaryota; kingdom Viridiplantae; phylum Streptophyta; class Magnoliopsida; order Solanales; family Solanaceae; genus Nicotiana; species Nicotiana sylvestris. The sequence goes on from NC_091065.1 coordinate 57,639,573, forward strand.
CCCGGTTCCACCTTGTCCTATGTTACCCCTTTTGTTGCTATGTAATTCGGGAAAGAACCAAAACAACTTCATGAACCATTCTCGGTGTCTACTCCGGTTGGTGAGTCCATTTTGGCTACTCAAATTTATAGAAGTTGTGATGTCACGGTGTGCGGTAGGGATACCAGGGCCGATCTTATTGAATTGGGAATGGTAGATTTTGATGTAATAATGGGAATGGATTGGCTTTATTCATGTTTTTCCAAGCTTGATTGTCAGACTAGAACCACGAGGCTTGAATTTCCTAATAAATCCGTTGTTGAATGGAAGGGAGATAATGTAGTGCCTAGAGGTCGGTTTATTTCCTACCTTAAGGCCACGAAGATGATCAAGAAGGGGTGTATCTATCATTTAGTTTGGGTTACGGACACCGATGCCGAGGCGCTTAGCCTAGAGTCTGTACCGGTTGTGAATGAATTTCCTGATGTCTTTCTAAATGAGCTCCCTGGGATTCCCCGGACAGGGAGATTGATTTTGGGATCGATGTGATGCCAGGCACGCAGCCTATATCAATTCCAACTTACAGAATGGCACCGACAGAACTGAAAGAGCTAAAGGAACAATTGAAAGATTTGCTAGAAAAAGGGTTTTATCCGGCCGAGTGTGTCACCATGGGGTGCACTGGTCTTGTTTGTAAGGAAGAAAGATGGGTCGTTGCGAATGTGTATTGACTACCGACAGCTCAACAAAGTCACAATCAAAAATAAATACCCTCTACCAAGAATAGATGACTTGTTTGATCAACTACAAGGTGCTACATGTTTCTGAAAGATTGACTTGTTGTCCAGGTATCATCAATTGAAGATAAGGGAGAAAGATATTCAAAAGACGGCTTTCAGAACTCGGTATGGGCACTTCGAATTTATGGTGATGTCCTTTGGGCTAACAAATGCCCCGGCAACTTTCACGGATCTTACGAATCGAGTCTTCAAGCCATTTCTAGATTCCTTTGTGATAGTGTTCATTGAAAATATTCTTGTATATTCCCGGAGTCGGGAGGGCCACGCTGGCCATCTCATGGCAATTTTGCAGACTCTTCAGCAACATCAATTATATGCGAAATTTTCAAAATGTGAATTTTGGCTTGAATCTGTCGCGTTCTTGGGTCATGTTGTTTCCGGGGAAGGAATTATGGTTGATCCTCAAGAGATTGCAGTAGTGAAGAATTGGCCTAGACCTACCACTCCAACTGAAATTCGTAGTTTCTTGGGTTTAGCTGGGTACTACAGGAGGTTTGTGGAGGGGTTTTCTACTCTTGCCTCTCCATTGACTAAATTGACGCAGAAAGCAGTTAAATTCCAATGGTTTGATGCTTGTGAAAAGAGTTTCCAATTGAAGTCAAGGTTAACAACAGCACCGGTGTTAACCCTGCCAGAGGGTACAGAGGGATTTGTGGTATATTGTGATGCTTCCAGGATCGGGCTCGAGTGCGTGTTAATGCAACACGGCAAGGTAATAGCCTACGCTTCTAGGTAACTCAAGATTCATGAAAAAAACTATCCAACCCATGACTTAGAGCTAGCGGCAGTGGTGTTTGCACTAAAACATTGGCGACATTATTTGTATGGGGTCCATGTGGATGTGTTTACCGATCATAAGAGCCTTCAATATATTTTCAAGTAGAAGGAGTTGAATCTGAGGCAAAGAAGATGGCTAGAGTTACTCAAGGACTATGACATTGATATTCTCTACCACCCGGGAAAGGCTAATGTTGTGGCAGATGCTCTTAGTAGAAAATCTATGGGAAGTTTGGCTCATTTGGAGGCATATCAGAGGTTGTTAGCTAGGGAGGTTTACCAGTTGGCTTGTTTGGGAGTTCGCCTTGATGACTCTAATGAAGGAGGGGTAATTGTGCAGAATAGGGTTGAATCATCGCTGGTGGCGGAGGTGAAAGAAAATCATTACAATGATCCATTGATAGCACAACTGAGAGAGGGGATTCACAAACACAAGACCACAGCTTTTTCCCTTGGCAAGGATGATGGTACCCTACGGTACCAAGACCGCCTATGTGTTCCTGATATTGACGGTCTTCGAGAAAGGATCATGGCAGAAGCTCACACTTCCAGGTATTCCGTGCACCCAGGTTCTACGAAAATGTATCATGATCTCAAGGAAATTTATTGGTGGAACAACATGAAGAAGGATGTGGCAGACTTTGTAGCAAAATGTCCGAATTGTCAGCAAGTGAAGGCCGAACATCAAAGGCCCTGTGGATTGGCTCAAAGCATAGAAATTTTAATGTGTAAATGGGAGATGATTAACATGGATTTTGTGATAGGATTGCCACGCACTCCGCGCAAGTTCGACTCAATTTGGGCAATCGTGGATCGACTCACGAAATCAGCGCATTTCTTACCAGTTAAATCTACTGACACAGTGGAACAATATGCTCAGTTGTATATCAAATAAATAGTCAGGTTGCATGGCACTCCAGTCTACATCATTTCTGATCAAGGGGCTCAGTTCACAACCAACTTTTGGAAGAAATTTCATCAAGGTTTGGGCACGCAGGTAAATCTTAGCACAACTTTTCACCCCCAGACTGACAGGCAAGCAGAGCAAACTATTTAGATGCTTGAGGACATGTTGTGTGCTTGCACTCTTGATTTCAAAGGTAGTTGGGATTACCCTTTGCCACTCATAGAGTTTGCTTACAACAACAGCTTCCACGCTAGTATTCAGATGGCACCATTTGAGTCATTGTATGGTAGGAGATGTAGGTCCCCTATTGGGCGGTTCGAGGTTGGAGAAGCAGAATTGATAGGGCCAGACCTCGTGCATCAGGCCATGGAGAAAGTCAAGATTATTAAAGAGAGGTTGAAAACTGCTCAGAGTCGCCAAAAGTCTTATTCGGACATTCGTCGTAGGGACTTGGAGTTCAAAGAAGATGATTGGGTATTCTTGAGGGTTTCCCCCATGAAGGGTATCATGCGATTAGGGAAGAAAGGAAAATTGAGTCTGAGGTATGTTAGACCATATAAAATAATCTAGAGGATTGGTCAGGTGGCATAAAAGCTCGATCTACCACCCGAGCTATCATTGGTACATCCGGTCTTCCATGTGTCTATGTTGAGAAAGGTAGTGGGAGATCCATCCACCATTGTGCCAGTTGAGACTATTGAGGTTAACGAAGAGCTATCGTATGAAGAAGTTCCAGTTGCCATTCTCGATAGGCAAGTTCGTAAATTGAGAAATAAGAAAATTGCATTCGTGAAAGTGTTATGGCGGAACCAGCAAGTTGAGGAAGCCACTTGGGAAGCCGAGGATAAAATGAAAAAGAAGTATCAACATTTATTTGTATAGTCATGTAATAGCTTTTATGCATTTAGATCCTATGAACTCTTATCTTCTGGGTTGATCTATGTACAACTGTCCTGTTTCGGTTATATGTTGCCCATGCGGCCATGGTTATTATTATACGAGTGATGTTATGTCTTATGTCTATGGAATGTGTACATGTGGTTAGGATATGTTTTGGGTCTCTCTGCCAGGTGGATAGGCCTAAATACAAAGGAAACTCTGGCGAAATTTTCGAAAATTTAGGGAGTTACCTAAATTTGGGGTCTATGAATATGTTTCAGGTTGCAAAGAGAAGAAGATTATACAAAGACTCCTAATAAGTGAACCTTGATCCTCATTCGAGGTCGACTATGCGATCGCATAACCAATATGCGGACTGCGTAGTCGTCGCATATTTCGCATTGGGATTTTGTAAGGGGCAGTTCTGCGGTGCATTATGCGACCGCAGAATGAGTATGCGGACCGTATTTCTGCCGCATACCCAGACAGTGTGTTCAGGTTTTGGGGAGCATTTTTGCGGTCCATTATGCGGGCCGCATGTTAGCTTTAGATCCGAGTCGGGGCTCTAGTTTTCTAAATTTTAAACCCGACCCCTGTCGTTATATCCTGTGCAATAGCTCATTTTGAGCCCATTTCCTAACATTTATAGAGATAGAGAGAAGGGTCTAAGATAGGGGAATTGCTTCCCATCAAATTACTCCATGAATCCTTGGTAAATCATTGAAGATAATCAAGTGAGGGACCTAAACCGTCATCCCAAGAGGTAAGGCTTCATCACCTCAGCTCTCATTTTTACACATAGCTACAAAGGGTCATTGGTGAGGTAATTCATGGGGGTAAGGGGCTTTGCATTGCATGCATATGTTCTTAAAGAGTATGAGGAATTATAAAAGAAGAGGTATGGGTAATGGGCTAGTGTAATCTTGCATAAAAGAACCATAAGGCCTTAATGAACACTAATTGCTCGGTAAAATGCTCAAGAGAGCTTAGATTATGATATTTTCTTGATTATGAGTTAAATTGTGCTATATTGCTTAAATAGATTGAAGTGCGAACATTCTGAAACGTTATAGGATTAAGAAAAGCTCGGTTGAGGTATGTATGGCTAAAACCCCGTCTTTTAGAAATTGAGCTTCATCGTTGCATGAACATGGTAAGATTAAAGTTGAATTGTTGCATTGCTTGTTATTTTACATGAATTGGTGTTGTAACCTTATGTGTGAAAAATGTGTCTCAACATGATCAACGTGCTATCATGACAACTTGAATGGGCAAAGGTATGAATTATGTATTGAAATGTTTAGACCCTAAATCGAGATTGCGGCTAAATATGTTGTGCTATCTATGTGAAGTCATATCCATGCTTACAATTTAAAGTTGCTCTTGTGTGCACCTTCTGTCCTAAATAGCAAAGCTAATATTGGAATTGGGAATAATGTAAAATGCCAAGAATGATGTGATAAGTGGTGGCCCCAAGTGCCTATGAAATGATATATGTGAAATGAAATGATTACTGAGGAGGGAACAACGCCTTGGCAAGGCGGCCTAGCCGATCGGGCCGAGATCGGACTCCGCCCAAGATAGTGGTGGTATTGTGAATAAATTCCGGGAAAAAAAAAAAAGGAAAACGAGATTGTGATTGGAGTGTATGTCTAGAATGAGGCAACCTAGCCGATCGGGTTGAGATCGGACTCCGCTCAAGATAGCGGTGGTATTGGAAACAAATGACAAATAGTATGGAATGCCCCAAACTAAAAGCTATGGAAAAACGATGTGAAAGTTGTACAATTCTTTTGATTGATAATGTGGTAATCGTTCAAAGTTTGAGTTATATTTGTGTACTTGTGAATTCTTATTCTTGTATAGTTCTTTCTAACTAGATGGAGTTTAGTTATACATACTAGTACTATTCCATGGTACTAACGTCCCTTTTGCCGGGGGCGCTACATTTTTAAATGAATGTAGGTGGCTCCATTGCGGATAGTGTCGATCGTGTGTAGCGGAGCATCCTCCTTCTCAAGAACTTGATGAGCCCCTTCCTCCTTCAAGGGGCTATATTGCACATCTTTTTATTGTGGACCTTAACTTTTGAGGTATAGCCGGGGCCTTGCTGTCGGCGTTGTCACATTTATCTTTTGTATCCTTAGAGGCTTCGTAGACATATGTGTGGGTCATGTGCGGGTGTTGGATGGGTGTACTAACTATGTTGTAATTTTAACTCCCGTTTCTCTAAAGTATAAATGTATGGAATCTCGGAACTCATTTACGATCTAATGTGGTGATTTAAAATGAACTAGTAATGTGGGATGTACTATCTTCCCTTGTTTAAATAAACAGAAGCATGGTTTCACTATTCATATTGAGTTGGGCAGGTAGTATTTGATAAGGCTTGCTTTGTTGGTATAGCCGGGGCATGACAGTAGTTCACTCATGTCTTTCATGTTTATTGCTCACAATTAGCATGATTACTATTGTGTATGTTTTTCACGTTCATTGTTTTAAATTAGCAAGACTACTTCTATTATTATGTCCTATTCAGTATGTTGTTGAATCTGACTATTATAAGATGTCAACTTGTCTTTGCCAGTGGTGTGTTTCTGATAACTAGCATGCCCTTAACTCTCATGAAATTGTCTTGTTCAATATGTCAATATGGTTCACACACTTTTTCATGTTCTCATTTGATACAGGATGCTTATCTACTTATTTTGTCAACTAGCATGCTTGCATTGTTTTATATGTTCCTGACTTCTGTGTTCCCAGCCCCTGCTACCTTTCTCTGTGTAGTTGTCTGTTTATTATTCTATTCCCAGCATACTATCTGACCACCTAGTGATGATTAATGAACTAAGTCAAATCTAGGCAATGTGAAACTTTGCTTGAAGTGGTTATGATCCTATTTCTATCCACTGCTTGATTGTTGGAATCGTTGTTTGAATTCTAAGTGTCGAAATGACTCTATTTGTTCCTATTTACTCCAAAAATCCAAACTATTTTCTTAAAACTATCTCCTATTTTCATGTACTATTTTGAACTCCTACTATTAGAATATCTAGGGTCCTGCCCCTCCAGTGTGAGCACTGCCTAGGAGTCCATGAGACTCCTCCGAACTCTGGCACATTGGGCTGGCTTTTCTCAAACTTGTTCACAAAACTGTTTCTTTAAGAGGGTTTTTGGTGTGAGCATTGCCCGGGGTCCCTGAGGCCCTTGGGAACTTTGACACACCAGAAGGCCATTTGGTGTACTATGAGATACTTCATATTTCAGACTTGGTTGAAGGCCTGGTTTCCAGGTTTACTTTTGGGCCTATCCAGGCTCCTTATAGTATAGCAATTTCATTCTGTAATTTATTTATATCTGGTATGTAATAATAATTCCTGTAAAAACAGATATTGCGGTTATTAAGAAATCTGGGAAGGGATTTTATATATAACTTTGTGGGGATCGGGGTAGAAACCATGTCTATAGGACTATTGTGATGATATTTATTTCCATTAGAAACCATGTTCATAGGGTTTATCTCATTATGTTAAATTCTTATCCTAGAAATTCTGCTTCTAGGTCATTTACCCATTCTGCAGTAATCATGTTTTCAAAACCTCTATGTGTGCATTAGAAATTATGTTTCTAGGATATTTTGTTGCACTCACATGGGAATTAATTGACACCTTTATTCTCCTAGATATCATGTCTATGGGAATATATATATAATCAGTTTCATTACTTAACCGTCATGCCTAAAAGGAATTAGTATAAAAACAGTTACAACACTTAGATATCATACTCATAGAGATAAACATGTAAAATCAGTTATGTAATGCTTGTGATCATTTTCAGCACGTAGATAGCATGCCTATAAGGTCTAAATGGATAAAACCTGCCTGTTTAAACTAGTCAATGGTTTGTAATACGTTTAGATATCATACCTATAGGATCCTACCGGTTATCCCCTAGTCAAGCCTGTAGGATAATTAAAACCTTGAAGTTTCCAAAAACTGTGTTTGTTTGACTGCTTATAAACTGCCAAGATTCAGGAAGTAATAAAATCAGTAGGCCAACTGATTAGGCATTTATTGCCTCGCCTTAATGAAACTGTTGCATATTTTGTGCTCATCTAGATATCCTGTTATAGGACTTTAAATCATTTAAAACTGTTTGTTTGAGGCGTGAAATTGTTTGCTTATTTGTGGAGGTAAATGTGAGCCCTTTTATCTTCTCCTTATGTGATAGTCCTACCTGTTTTGTTTGACGCCTAGTTTTCTCCTTTTAAGCATCATATGTAAGTCTAGAACCACCTTAACTAGAGGTCCTAAGCACCTCCAGGGTCCTAGGCAAGGCACAGGTAATGCACGCATAGGGTACGTATTCGATGCTATTAGAATGCTTAGACAATAATTAAGGGGAAGGTAATTGGGTAGTAAAGGATATGATGAACTGTGCGCTAATGCTACCCGTAACACCTCTATTTAAGGAAAGTTTACCGAGTATTGCACAGAAGTGATCCTATAGGCTAATAAACCTAGGACCCCCTATATTCCCATTGAAATAATCTCTATTTGTTTAAATTGTTTCTGACTAATTCACTTAAATTGAGTTTGGCCGGGATCCACCATTATGGACCTCGAGGGGTGCATAATACCTTCCTTTCAAGGGTATTTCGAGCCCTTACCCAATCTCTGGTAATGCAAACCAGTTTATGAGTTATTTGCTTTAGGTTCCCTAACGCACCTTAAATCTGTTAGGTGGTGACTCTTCAAATTCCATGCCCCTTCCCAAAAGGAAATGAGTTGTCCCAAACACTGTCGAAACCCGAACTTCACGAGGAAAAAGGGGCCCAACAAGGAGCCATTGAATGCACAATTTCACTCACTTGATGAGTGACTTTGATGGTTTCAAAATTCATTGACCGCTTCTATGTCACAAGATACTTCATGAACTTTGCATAACTAGGCATTTAAATGAACTTCTTGAATTGGTTTTCACCATTTTACTTGGCAAGTCTTTGAGGGTATGGGGGTGGAGGTTTAGGCAATGGTGCCTTAGCCCTTTGCACTACCGGTTCCGGTATGTCAATAATGTGATCCCTAGATGGGTTCACCTCATCTTGAGTCTCTTCCACATTTTCATCAATATCAATCCAAACCTCATCATTAGGTTGCACCACATTGTTCGAGATCTCCTCCTCTTGCACTACTTACTCATCATCCACAAGTTGCCTTTGACTTGAGGTAGGTGCATCCCTACCTCTTCCACTTCTTGTAGTATCGGCCGTGGTATGACCCATGTTGTTTTCACCCTTTGGGTTTACTACCGTGTCACATGGTAGTGCCCTCTTAGGACGAGTATTTAGTGCTTGAGAGATTTTCCTTATTTGAACTTCTAAGTTGTTGATTGATGTGTTGTGTGAGGCAAGTTGGGCATCCGAATCAGCATTTTTTCCATCATTTTCTTGAAAATATTCTCAATACACCCCATTTCATAGTTTGAAGAACTTGGACCATGCGAAGGATAAGGAGGCGGGTTGCTCGGTTGTTGATATATCGGGGGCCTTTAAAAACCCGATCTTTGTTTGCCTTGATTATTGTTCCATCCTCCTAGATTGTTACCCTCCCCCCCCCCCCAATTTCCTTGATTATTGTCACTCCAATTTCCTTGATTGTTGTTGTTATGCCATTTCCATTTATTGTTGCCACCACTCCAATTTCCTTGGTTGTTAGAATTTCAATTGCTTTGATTGTTTTGAGGTCGCCATTGATGTTGGTTTGGTCCTTGGAAGTTATTTCTTTGCCCTTGAAAATTTTTCACATATTGCACCTCCTCTTCTTGTTCATTATAAGAATCATCTTGATCAAAACAATTATCCTCTTGCACATACTTTTTCACTCGATTTTGCACTTGCGAACCCTTGGTCCTTCTCTTGTTTACCATCATGTTCACTCCTTCCATCGCATTGACTTGTTTAGGATTTTACACTTGATGAAGTTGAGCCTTTGTTAGTTGATACATGGTAGCAGTCAATTCGACAATGACTTGCCCATGGTCATGCAACTCTTTATGGAGGTGAATCATGTTTGGATCACCTTGCGGAACATTTGCCTGGGATTGCCATGCCGGTGATGTTTCTGCCATTTCATCAAAATGGCACATGCCTCCGCATAGGGCGTAGTCATAATGTTTTCACCGACAAGTTGATTCACTACACATTGGTTGGTCATGTTAATCCCATGATAAAACGTCTGTTGAATCATGTTTTCTGTCATATCATTATTGGGACATTCCTTGACCATTGTTCTATACCGCTCCCATATCGCGTCTAGTGGTTCATTGGACTCTTGCTTGAATACCAAAATCTCATCTCGAAGTGTAGCCATATTCCTGGAGAGAAGAACTTAGCAATAAATTTTTCCGCCAACTAACCCAAGTACGAATGGAATGGTTCGTTAGTCGTTCCAACCAATCTAAAGCTTTCCCGCTTAGAGAGAAGGGAAAAAACCTTAGCCGCAATGCATCCTCGGAGATATTTGTTTATTTGCTCCCCCAACAAGTGTCCACAACCCCCTCCAAATGTTTATAAGCATTTTGGCTTGAAGCACCGGTGAAGAACCCTCGTTGCTCTAGCAAAGTAAGAATCACATTGGAGATTTGAATGCTACCCGACCTAACAGGGGGAGGGACTATTGCACTCGCATACCCTTCATTGGGTAACACCGGGTGTGGAGCCGCTTTTGGTGGAGGTGGGGGTGGAGCGGGGACATTGTCATGAGGCGCTTGGGCTCTTTTATTTGATTGAGGTTCAAGAGGAACCTCATCAACTTGCTTATCGTCAACGTCCACATCCCCTAAAGGCATATTTTCGAGTTTATTGTTTGTCGCCATAAATGTACCTACAATTTTCACATAAGTTAGTTACCTGGAAAGAAAAGAAGATATTCCACACAAAAACTCAAATATATAACTAACATCATTTTTAAATCCTCGACAATGGCACGAAAAATTTATTACGTTCAAAGCACGCCTCAATAAAGATATGAAACAGTTGTATGCAATAATAAATACGCAACTAGTAGTCGGGGTCGAATCCACTGGGAGTTATGATGGGAGTTAGCGGTATATATTCAAAGTAAACAAATGGTTTATCTAGATTGCACTTCCAAAACAAGGTTTTGTCTTCTATTTCTACTATTAATCTAATAATTCCTAGATAAAGAAAATAGACTAGAGATAAATGTTTTAAGGTTTTTCCAATGAATTAAAGGCCTAGGGCTGTAACCATAACCTAGATGTTTTCCTAATGGGATTAAGATGTTAATGCTTGTGTTGTTAATTGGGGTGTATTATAGCTCACAACTCTACATTACCTACTCAATACCTCTCAGTTAGAGAGTGGTTTTGCCCAATTTGGTTTTCTGAAAACCAAATGGGTATAAACCAAAATAGTTGACAAGAGCTCAAGTCGGGTTATTACTATCTCTAGGTTGAACCCTTTAATTGGGTTAATCAATCTCTCAATTGACCCAATTCCTTGTTAGCTACGTTATCCAAGACTGAGTCCCTCTTTCTCAAGTAGAAACTAAGTCAAATAGGCATGAATCAATGTTTTCAACCATTAATTCTACAATTGAAGCATGAACTAAGCTAAATAATAAACACCCAATCATAAACAAGCACTAAATTAATCACTCATAAGGTTTACACACTAGTGTTGGGTCACAACCCTAGTAGAAGTCTAGCTACTCATAATAGAAATTACAGAAAATAGAGAAGAAAGCTAATTAAACTCATAATGGAAGATTAAAATAAAGCAATCTAATGTTAAAATACCAAAATAATGTAAAACTTCCTAAAGTAGTAAAGGAAAACGGCTACAAAAACTTCAGATGTTCAAACTTGACCGAATTTTATGAAAGTCATCTATTTATACAAGCTAAAAATCTCAGACAAAAATGCCCCTCAGGAGGTTCTGCGGCCGCACAATTGCATGTGCGGTCCGCAGATGTCTTCAGCTAGAAGGAAGTGGAGTTCTGCAGCACACTTTCTAAGTTGCGGCCGCGAGGTAGTCTTCTATTGTTCGCACATTTTTGAACTGCGACTGTGAGGCAATCTTCTGCGGTCGCAAAATTCTTGTGTGGTCTGCATTTCACAAGGGCATCAAGACTTGGTCTTTTAGCATACCCTCTGAACTTTGCATCTTTGTCAGTAAAAACCCAGATCTGCAGCTGCATAATTCATGTGCAGACTATACATTGCAAAGGTCCAATTAAAATTTCCTTCTTGGCTTGTGGCCGCAGATGGAATTCTGCGGTCTGCAATTTCTTCAGCGGTCTGCACATTTTTTACTTCTGCGCCTTTTGTTGCTTTATGCTTCGGATCACTCCTTTTTAAGTCAGAATTCATCTTGAGAGACCAAGGTTCCAGCACTCCTGCAATTTGCACAATTTTATTAGTTTCGGGAACACAATTCGACATTTTTAAGCTAAGACAAGAGCTAAAAGGTGCTAATAAGCAGTCAAAATCTCTACTTATCAATCAGCTGCACGGACTTGAAGTAAGATACCTTTTTGCACAACATCATCCCTCATCCACTCAATGCATAGCACGTCTGGAAGCTCAAACTTAACAGTTTTGGTTCGGCAATCAGGCTTAGAAAAACATGAATATAGCCAGTTCAACCCCATTATCACATTAAAATCCACCATTACCAATTCAATGAGATTGGTTTTGGTGTCTCGGTCATTCATCATGACAATACAATTCCTATAGACTCACGTGGACATAATAGACTCATAAACTGGAGTAGATACGAAGAACGGCTTACAAAGCTAATCCGGTTATATCCCAAACTCCAAAGAAACATAAGAGTGACATACGATAATGTAGAACCAGGATCTATAAGAGCATAAACATCATGATTATGGACAATGATTATACCTATGATGACATCTGAAGAAGGTTCTGAACTCTGGCAGCCCTGCATAGCAAAGAACCTATTGGGTCCTCTTGAGCCCTGTGCAACACCTCTAGTTGCACCATGCCCTGCTGATGCTAGAGTACCTCAAGCCGAAGGTGGTGTTGTGGAAGTAGTAGTTGTTGAATTGGCCGGATGCACCATACATCTTCCAATATTCTTACAGGACGAAGAGCAATCTCTTTGAATATGGACCCTAAGACCATACCCATAGCATATGGGAACGTTCATGCGATAGACTCCTGAGTGTATCTTTCTACATGAAAGGCAGGAGGGCCTCTACGCTGTTGGAACCTCCCACTTGACTAAGCCTACTGATAAGATCCCTTGTTGCCCTGATTGTCCCTGAAATGACTCCACTATTGCTGACTGGGCCTTGATAGCGGTGCATTGGCTGAAGACTGAGCAAAAGTTTATGATGGTCCTGAATAATGCCTTTCCATCACCACCACCACCTAAAGAACCACCAAACTTTCCTGCAGACCGGGCCTTCTTATTACCATCTCACTATATTATATTCTTCAATGGGTCTTTGTGTCTTGAGCAAATGACACCATATTCCTATAGTTCATAATCAGAATTCAAGGCAACTGTGGTAGCCTTATTAATAACCAAAGGTCTAAGGCCCTGCACATACTGGCGCACCCTAACCTCCATATTGGGCAACATTTAAATATCATACTTGGAAAGATCTGCACATCTCATATGATAGTCCAACACACTCATACTACATTGCTTCAGATTCTCAAACTCGCACGGGTTACCCTAGTCTTAGCAAGTAAGAAAGCATTCATAAAAGCATCCGCAAACTCATTACACTTCGCTAGAGGGCTACCCTCCTTACGGGACTCCTCCCACAATTCAAAGCATGACTATGCAACTTCTTTCAGGTGATAGGAGGCTAATTCCACTATATCTATCTCAGTTGCATGCATCACACGAAGAGTCTTATACATCTCATCAATAAATGCCTACAGGTCCTCCTCAATCTTATTACCTGTGAACACTGGAAAATCCAACATAAGTAATATGTTCACCCTGGAGCTAGCTAAATCCCCTTGGTGGCTAGCGAAAGTAGATGTGGCATTCAATCTCTGGGCCTGAGAAGCCATTATCTGAGTCAACAATTGGATGACTCCCCTGAGGTCCCCATCAAAAACACTAGGACCGGAGGTTAAGTTTGGAGGTGGAACTGAAATATCAGTTGGAGGAGGAATCTGTACATTCTAAGCAGGTGTATCAGAAACAAGGGATGTTGTAGTTTGGGGAATGTCTTCACCCCTTAGGTGCTCACCCGCAACATCAAGTATTGTATTTTCTACCACTCTTGGGGTGGATTTGGCCCTTTGTCCACTCCTTTACTTCTTCGTAGGTGCCATGAACTAGAAATGCACGAGTTAAAAAGGGACAGTCTTATAATCATGCTCTATCGCACGATCTAGAAAATCAAAGAAGGGTAGCATTCCTAAATGCCTAGGGAGCCTCCTAATTATAGATGTGGTCAACTTCACAACGATAATAAGGAGTCTACTAGACACGGCTCTGAGATATCCTAGGACACTTTAAAACCTTATGCTCTGATACCAAGCTTATCATCCCTCGACCTTGCGGAGCGGAACCGTCGCTCAATCGAGTTACCCCAGTCAAGCAAGACGACTTAATGCTAGCTATATATACACCCTTGAAAATGAATAAATTGAGAATAAATAATAGGTAGACAACGTGAGGATAAAATGTACAACACCATATTTCATTACGTAGAGGAGCTTCATTGATAATGACCAAAATATTACAAGTTCATAACGTAGAAGTTGAAACATCTGACAACTACAACAACATTTTTAATTTGATTCCCCATTCAAAAACACCCTCACAGTATGTCTACGGAACCTTTAAGTAAAACATGAGAATATTATGGATGTGCCAATGACAAGGCCTCGGTTACACCACAAAAGTAATGTACAGGAAAGCAATACTACATATGGGCCCTGGTGTTGAATAGGGCTCACAAAAATCCACTAAGTGGAGGGTATGCTACTATCAAGGATCAATGCCGCATGTTGAGGAACTACTTGCATCCAATAAAGATGCACAGTCCCCGGCAAAAGGGATGTTAGCATATATACTAGTATGTAAAGCCAAATACACTCACATGAAATTGAATGCCGACACAAGAAGAGAGAAACATGGAAGCAATAAGAAGATCAATAATATTTAAATGCCAAGTTAAAATATAATCAACTTTCAAATAACCATTTACATTTTTAGTTGGGATATCATTAGTTACCGACAAACCACCATGCACGTAGCATGGAGTCCCATCTCAGCTCGATCGGCTAGACCATCTAACCCCAATGTATGTGGGTTGACATAGAAATACGAAACTATCATGTGTGCGGCATGGTGTCTGATCTCCACCTGATCGGCTAGGCCATATTACCACAATAATATGTGGGTCAACATGGTCTTCTCTAGATATCAACTCATCCCAATCAAGGGGAATAATCTCAATCATAATACAAATCAGGGATTTGTCCTTTATTCAACTCATACACCGACACATGTAGTTTTGGGCTTGGGCATTTATAACTCACCCTTCCTCGGTGATCTAACGATACTCCCAATAATATTTATGTATAAAAGAAATATATCCATATCATAATCTTTCATAAAATCTTTAATTTCTTTGACACTCTTGGCCATACATGATAATCTTCATTCTTGGCATGTTGGCCGCATTTTATATTTTATACTTTCGGTCCTTTACTTTCCATGAATTATCATAAAACATTTAAGACATTTAAAATATTAGGGAAAATATTGCTTTAACTCATGAGTACGTAAGAGATAAAAACACATTGGAAATAATTACAAAAGGAGAGCATAGTGATTTCAATGGAATCATGGATTGAGTTCATAAGCGGCTGATAAATCAATTATACTTGAATTATTAACTCAGGAGAGAGAGAATAATATAATGAGAGCACTTGAAACAAGACTTGGGTAGATAAACACTTGATATATTCACTCATTTATGACAATTTAATACAATAAGGATAGGAACTTGGACAAACAATACCTTGAACTCATAAGGAGATCATGGAATCCAATTCCACAAAGGGGTTTAGCCAACATACCTCGATTGATATTTCCTTAGAATAACTATAGTGTTCCAATACTCTTAGCAATTCAATCAACATTAATATAATTCAATTTAAACATAATCATCTACAAGATTCGCTAATGGAATTCCTTCACCCCAACACCAATTCCCAAATAAATAATCAATCAAAAATAGTTCAACAACCTCCATATCACCTGCATCGATACATGCATGCCAAACGACTAACTCCCAACTCAAGAATCACACCTCCCATCCTTCGCATATACCCAAATTCGAAAGTAAGGACTCATGGCTTTCAATCACAATACCATAAGCCCCAACATAAAAATCATGATCATAAATTGTTATAGAACATTGCATGTGAGTTTGGGATAATGTTTTACCTCTTTAGTAGAAGACCTAGTGAGTTTTTCCTCTTGAATCCCCAAGATTTGAGAAAGAATTGAAAGTGTAAAAGTGTTAGAGCTTCTCTCTCTCTCTCTCCTTCTCTCTCTCTCTATCTCTCTAGATTTCTCCCTCTCTCTAAAATATCAGATTCTCCCTAAAAATAACTCATTAAGTCTTTTTATTAAAATAGGATTGGATCAAAAAAATCCCAAAAATAACCCCCGATGTCAAAAGTACGGTCACAAAATGCACCACGGAAGGGATGTGCGGTCTGCGAAATGGTCTCCAAAATCTGGGATGGGTCTGGTTAGGTCCGTGATGGATCAGTGATCAATGGAACAATTTTGCAGCAGCATATTTGACTTTGAAGTCTCCCTCCAAAAATTTCCATGCTTATTATGTGACGGATACGCAGTCCTCAGGATGACTATGCGGTTCGCATAATCCACCACGAAATGACCCTAAATATTAAGTTGCTTCTGACTCCATCTGCGATGATTCTGCGGTCAGCCGCCCCATAATTGACCGCAAAATCATCATTTTCTGCAAATTCTTCTATTTACTTCACGATGCATTGAAAAAAACCAAAAATTTGTACCCTGGCGAGCTTCTACAACCTTTAAAACGCATAAGCTTACCTTGGCACAATAAAACCATAAATCCTGGGAAAACTTTTACGGGGCCTTACATTTAGACCACCCAAAACTCGACCTAAACATACATTCATCTCTCAAATCACCTTACAAGCCAATTAGAATCTTCAAATCTCGATTCTGAGATTATTTACTCAAAATATTGAATAATTCAAACTTGGCCACCTAGGACACCACTATGGAACTAAGTATTTCAAATTCAAACCAACCCCTTATAGAACCACACCAACTGCGCCCGCAAGTCATAAAAAAGGAAAATAAGTCTCAAATAGGAGAACTAGATTCTAGAAAGCAAAACGACCAATCGGATCACTACATTCTCCACTTCTTAAATATATATTCATCCTCGAACGGGTTTAGAATCATACCTGGAATACCAAATAAGTGTGGATATTTTCTACACATGTTCTTCTTGGTATCCTAAGTTGCCCCGTCAGTTGGCTAACCTTTCCACTAAACCTTTATGCCTGGAATCTCCTTATACCTCAACTTGCAAACATGTCTATTAACAATGGTAACTGGATCCTCCACGTAACTCAAGCCCTCGTCCATCTAAATTGTCCTATAATATAACACATGGGACCTATCAACATGGTACTTCCTGAGCATAGACACGTGAAACACTAGATGAACTCTCGATAGGCTAGGAGTCAAAGCGATCCAATATGTAGCCTCACTAACTCTCTCTAAAACCTCGAATGGACCGGTGAACCTCGGACTCAATTTTCCTCTCCTCATGAATCTCATGATTCCCTTTATTGGTGAGACCTTCAAAAGTACTTTCTTGCCCACCATAAAAGACAAATCACGCACTTTCATGATCTGCGAAACTCTGCTGTCTGGAA
Source organism: Nicotiana sylvestris (assembly GCF_000393655.2). Classification (NCBI taxonomy): domain Eukaryota; kingdom Viridiplantae; phylum Streptophyta; class Magnoliopsida; order Solanales; family Solanaceae; genus Nicotiana; species Nicotiana sylvestris. The sequence continues at coordinate 57,656,889 of NC_091065.1, forward strand.
TAAGCTGTGAGAGACGATCCTGTATTAGTTTTACTTTATCTAAGGCATCTTTTATCAAATCAATACGATATAGCATAGCCTTACTGGGCTCAAACCAACCAATGGGGGAATGACATAGTCAGCCATAAAAAGCCTCAAATGGAACCATGTCAATGCTGGATTGATAGCTATTATTATATGAAAACTCGGTCAATGGAATGAATCGGTCCCGCTGCCCTCCGAAGTCAATCACTCATGCTCTGGGCATATCCTTTAGAATCTGAAATATCTGCTTCCACTGCCCATCGGTTTGCTGATAAAAGGCCATGATGAGCTCTACCGGGGTACCTAAATTCCTCAAGAAATGTAAAGTGAACTGGGTGCCTCGATCTAAAATAATTAAAATAGTCACACCATGCAACCGGATGATCTCTTGAATGTAAATATGGGCCAACCTCTCCGAAGTAAATATAGTCATAACTAGAATAAAGTGTGCAAACTCGGTAAGTCTATCGACAATGACCCAAACATCATTAAATTTGATCAATATCTACGGAACACCAACCACAAAATCCATAGTGATGCGTGCTCATTTACACTCATATATAATCATCTGCTGAAGTAAACCACCACGCCATTGGTGCTCATACTTAACCTATTGGCAATTCAATCACCACAATACATATCAAACTATGTCCTTCTTCATCTGCCGCCAATAGTACTGCCTCAAGTCACAATACATCTTCGTGGCACCTGGATGAGTAGAATAGCACGAACTATAAGCCTCATCTAAGATCAACTCTCTCAGTCCATCAACATTAGGAATACATAAGAGACCCTAAGTTGTAGAACACCATCATCACCAATAGTCACCTCCTTGGAACCACCTCGTAGCACCGTCTATCTAAGAACCAGCAAGTGCGGATCAACATACTGACAAGCCATAATCTGCTCAAATGAAAAAGACTGAGCCACACCACATGCAAGAACTCGACTGGACTCTAAGATATCTAACCTCATAAGTCAGTTTGCTAAGGGCTGAATGTCCAAAGCTAATGGCTTCTCCTTTGTCAATGAATGTCATGCTACCCATACTCTCAGGATTCCTACTCAAAGCATATGTGACCACATTCGCCTTGCCCAGATGATAAAGAATAGTGATATCATAATCGTTCAGTAACTCAAGCCACCTATACTGCCTAAGATTAAAGTCCTTATGCTTAAACAGATGCTTCAAACTATGGTGGTCAGTGTAGACCTCACACAACACCCCATGAAGATAATGCCACAAAATCTTAAGAGCATGACGTATTGCAGCTAACTTCAAATCGTGTTCAGGGTATTTTTTTCATGGAGCTTCAACTAACGAGAAGCATAAGCAATCACTCGCCCCTCCTACATTAATACACAACCTAATGCGTGAAGCGTCACAATACATAGTGTACATCCCTGAACCATAAGTCAATAATACCAATATCGATGTTGTAGTCAATACAGTGACCTTTTGAAAGCTCGCCTTGCAACCATCGGACCACCTAAATTGAATACCCTTCTGTGTTAATCTAGTCAAAGGAGCTGCAATAGGCGAGAAGCCCTTCACAAACCGATGATAATAACCATGTACCCCCAAGAAACTCCTGATCTATGTCGCGGTGGTAGGACGAGGCCAACTCTGAACCACCTCGATCTACCTAGGATCCACCTTAATACCCTTACCTGATACAACATGCCCCAAGAATGCCACAAAAGCTAACCAGAACTTGCACTAACAAAACTTAGAGTATAGTTTCTGATCCCTCAATGTTCGAAACACTACCCTCAAGTGTTGCTCGTGCTCCTCCATGCTACATGAGTAGATCAATATGTCACCAATAAATACAATCGCAAAGGAGTCAAAATATGAACTGAACACTCGATTCATCAAACTCATAAATATCTTCGAGGCATTAGTAAAGCCAATATCACTAGAAACTTGTAGTGCCAATATGTAGTCCAAAAAGCCATCTTTGGAACATCCGAAGCACGAATCCTCAACTGATGTATCCCGATCTCAAGTCAATCTTTGAGAACACTTTAGCACCATGAAGCTACTCAAATAATTCATCAATGCGCATCAACAGATACTTGTTCTTAATAGTGACCTTATTCATCTAGCGTCAATAAATGCATATCCACATACTCCCATCTTTCGTCTTCACAAATAACATTAGTGCATCATAAGGTGGCACTCTCAGCCTGAAGAATCATTTCTTGAGAAACTCCAAAAGCTTCTCCTTTAGCTCTCTCAACTCTATAGGAGCCGTACGATATGGCGGAATAGAGATAGGTCGGGTGTCTCACACCAAATCAATGTCGAAGTCAATATCACGATTTGGTGGTATACCTAGTAAGTTAGTAGGAAATACATCAGAAAACTCCCTTACCAAAGGCACTAAATCTATCATGGGAGTCTCCATAAAAATATCTTAAATAAAGTCCCGATAGCACTACTTGATGAACCTCTCCACTCTAGCCTATGCAATTCTAGCATTGCCAATGTAACAATTTTCGCATGAAAATCAAGAATAGCATGATGCGGAGACAACCAATACATGCCAAGTATAACCTTGAAGTTAATCGTATCGAGCAATAGAAGATACGCTCTAGTCTAACACCCACGAAAAGTTACCACACATGACTGGTAAACTTGATGCACAATAATAAATCACCCATAGGCATAGACACGTACACAAAAACACCCAAAGACTCACGAGATACATCCAGATAAGGAGCAAAATGAGAAGACATATAGTAATAGCTATACCCCAGATCAAATAATACCGGTGCATCTCTATGCCAAACAAAAATAATACATATGATCACAGAATCGGAGGCTACTACCTTTGGCCTAGCTGGGAAGGCACAAAATCTGATCGGAGTACTACCATACTAGCCTCTACCTCTATGCAACCTCTACCCACCTGCCCTCTACCTCTGGCCGATCGGATGGGCAGTGCAGCAGCTGGTGCTATAATCATGGGTTGATGGCCCTGCTGCACTACCTTGCCCCAAAGTTTGGGACAAAATTCCTTCACGTGACAAATCTCCCCGCACTCGAAACAACCCCTAGTTGTGGGAAACTGCTGACTCTGGATCTGGGCTTGATGGTCTGAATATCTACCGGAGGAACCCTGAATAGCCGATGCATAATAGGTACTCTCTAGAATGGCATTAAAGTATGGCTACACTAGACCACCCAGATTAGGTTGTGGTGCTTAATACATTGGCGTGCTATGATGGACCCTCCCCAACTGACATTTTCCCCCATATGGGGCACCGTTGGACCATCCAGAATATCGATGTTGCTTGTCCCTTGTCTTGGCCTCTCTACTCAGGCTACGATCCCACTCGATCATCTGAACTATCTCCACAACCTGGTGGAAAGAAGCCCACAACTTTTCCACTCAACAATAATAACCTGAATCCCATAGTGCAAGCCCGAAATGAACCTCTGCACCCTCTTTGCCTCCATGGGAAGTAATATAGATGCATATCGGTCAAAGACATCTAGCTCTACTGGAGCTGCTCAAACTAGCTGTGTAACTTATCCGTCCGGGTGGATGGAATATACTTCTCCAGGAAGATGTGCGTAATCTGATTCCAAGTCAAGGGAGGTGAACCTACTGCTCCACCCAAAATATAATACTGCCACCATTTATGGGGTGTCCCTCTCAGTTATAAAGTGGTTAAGTCCATCCCATTGGACTACATTAGTCCCAATTATGTAGCATGTCCCTACAAAGCTTAATAAAATCCTACAGGTCCTCTGGGAGCTCACCGTCAAAGTGAGGAGGATGAAGCCTAGTAAATATGTCCATCCACTTTTGCTCATAGACAGTCGCGGATGGTCTAGTCTCTACTCCAGCCATTGCAATTGGCTGAACATCGCTTGCAGGTAATACCTCTAGGGCCTAAAAAATAGTAGCATCATGTGTTGGTGTATGAGTGGTAGGGCTCTTGAATCTCCTTCGGCCTGAGATATGGTCAGGTCCACTGGAACTAGTTCGACATGGGTCATGAAGTCCATAAATCTCAATATATGACTCCCGACCTCCTGGAAGCCTGGTGTGGTCGTGAAATCTTCCCGAGCCTGCTCAATTACAGGTATTTCACCTTTCCCCTCAAAAATAGGATCCTTTATTGGATCCATTGGTTGTTCCTTTGGAATTACTCTGGGACGCCCCCGCCTAGTGAAAGGAGCGTTGGCCATCCCTCAACCTCTAACTCTATTGGCCAGTGGCACAGCCCCTCCGCTATCAGTTGGTGTCGTTGTTTGTGTTCTCACTATCGGTGAAAGAATAAGAAAAAGATTTAGACTTAGAACAACACCAACAACACGATAGGAAAATTAATAAAGAGAAGTTTCCTAACGCCTTATAGCCTCTTGAAGATAAGTATAGACATCTCTATATCGATCAGCAAGACTTTACTAGGACTACTCAGGACTTGTGAAACCTATGTGAACCTAGTGCTCTAATACCAAGCTATCATAATTCAATTCCTACTATTGGATGTGATGGTGTCCAACGCTGTCGTCAGGCAAGCAAACAATAAATGAACACGACAATCAATATTCCATAGCACTTTCTAAAATAAGTGACAAAATAAATAAGCAGAATTCGATTTAAAAATCATAGTAAAACACTAACACCTTTTTCCAAATACGAAGCACGGACAAAATATACAACTGAATGTCATAACAACACTTCAACCATGAACAGTGGTCTAAAATACCCAAAATTCTGTGTCACAAGTGCACTAGCATCTATTAGAATATACAATACTACTACAACTATTGTCTATAATGAGAAGTAGACAGAATATAACAAATAACGAGGAAGAAGACTCCATGTGTTGCGGACCAAAGCATATGAGGTAACTCAACTCTAAGGCTGTGTTTGGTATGAAGGAAAACATTTTTCGTAAAATATTTTTTAATTTTCCCATGTTTGGTTTTTTTTTTAAAAAAAATCAGTTTTTTTTTCGTCACCACCCATCCTGCTACCCCCCACCCCCTCCCCCCACCCCCACCCCCACCCCGCACAAAAAGAAAATTTACTATTTTTTTTTGTAATTTTCAAATTTTTGTTTTTTCGCTTTCTGCACGAACACCTCCCCTCCCCTCCCCCCTCCCGCCAAACCCCACTCCCCCTCCCCCTCCCCCCACAAAAAAAGTTATTTTTTTACTTTTTTTGTAATTTTTAAATTTCTATTTTTTGCACCCCCTCACCCCGCATAAAAAAAAGTTTTTTAATATATTTTCAGTTTTAGTTTTTTTATCTTTCGGTTTACAGGATCGAAATTTTACAAGTTCCAAACTAATGATGGACGATCCAAAACTAGCCAAAGAACATGAAAATCAATAAAAACAAAGCTTCTTCCGGTACCTGGAACGATCTGTCATCTAATAAATAACCCATGTTTCTTCCTTTCCATCATCCTCTACCGGTACTAGAACGGAAGTTGACATTGGTTCCTATGGTTGCTATTTTCCAATTTTCTCTACTTTGTTGCTAGATAAGGTGACTGCATTCATTTCCCTTGCATTAGGTTGATCACCCCCTAATTTGCTTGATCTCATCTAGTGTAGGGATCTTCAACAATTGATGATAAGTTGATGGCACAGCATTAATTTTGTTGATCCATAGCTTACCAAGAATCACATTGTAGCCCATATCTCCATCACAACTTCGAAAAATGTGAATTCCATCACCCCTTGACATAGATAGGCAACACGATCTCTCCTCGGGTCGTTGCTCTTGTTAAGTTGAACCCGGCCAAAAGATTTATCATCGGAACTATGTTTCTGATCAGCTTTGCTTGTTCCCAAACACTCAGTTAGATGATATTAGCTGAACTTCCTAGATCAACCAACACACGTTTGATTCTAAAATTTAAAACATTTAGAGATATTACCAAAGCATCAATCTATAGTAAAATAAGGTTGTCCCATCTTCCTCCATGAAGGTGATTTCATCATCTTCTGATGCTTCTTGGATTCTCTTAACATGAGTGACTAATATCTTTATCTTTTTAGCTACAAAAAATATCACCCCATTTACTTAAACCTCACAAAGAACCATGTTAATTGTTAGGCGGGGAGACCCTGTGGTTATTTTTAGCCCGGTCACTCAGAATTCTTTAAGGTGATCGTTTTTTAACAACATCGCTACCTCATCACGAAAGTGTCGGCATTTCCCATTCCTATGACCATGTGTACCATGGAACTCGCACCAGGGATTAAGATCTCTTTTAATGGGGTCTGATCAAATTGGCTTTAGGAACCTTGCTTCCTTGATGTTTCTCATAGTTAAAACCAACTCTACCAAATTGATATTGAAATTATAATCCAACAACCGAGTATATCCTGAATGTTGAAATCTTGAGAACTCTTTATCCAGCAAAGCCATGTTATTCCGACCACGATCAGTCCTTCTGCCCAGTCTAAACCTTTCTGACAACTGAAAACTCTTAGCTCCACGCCCATCAGACCTTTTGTTTGGCAAATAAGGTTGGAAATGATTCTTGGAGGATCTAGTCTGCATCAAAATCATTTTTTAACTTTTCTTGATTCGGATCGCGATTACGACCTTTTGATGATATCGAAGAACTCAATTGATCATCTTTGATCCTAATCTTTAATTCATAACGATTATGGACATCAACCCATGAGGTTGCCTGAAATTCTAATTCGCTCTCTTTCAACTTCCTCGAGGCATCGGAGCTTAAAGGATTGAGGCTTTTGGTGAAAGCCTCTACTACCCATTCATTTGATCCTGCCAGAAACAACATCCTCTCTTTCCGGATCATAAACTCTCACAGCAACTCCAATTCTCATCTAGAGCTTTTAAATATATCTATCATTCTTAGCTTGGACTTTCCTTGATCCAGTATGAGCTTTGATGAAAGAATATACGAGCATTTCAAAAGAATCAATTTAATATTCTAGAAAGAGTGAATACCAAGTTAGAGCTCCCTTTGTTAGGGTTCTGCCAATTTTTTTTAGCAAAACATATTCGATCTTATGCGGGCCAAAATATTTTTCTTTACAGCCATAATGTAGGTTATGATCTGTTCCTGTGGATCCGAAGTTCCATCGTATTTTAGAATATCCGACATCTTGAACCTCTGTGGAATTAACTCCGGGGCCGCACTTAGTGTGAACGGTAATTGAGTATACTTCTTTGAATCTAGAACCTTCAATGTCGGAGGTGCTCCAAGAATCTGACCCATCCGAGCGTGGAACTCTTTAGCGTATTGATCCATCCGGCCATTCATTTACCCCATGGACCTCATGAGCTCGGTTTTAAGAGGATCATCTGTGTTGTTATCATTCTCGATCCACTGCCTGCACCACCTGCATGATTATCATTAGATCTGAACCTGTCCCTTGAAAAGATGTTACCAATTATTTGTGTTGTCTAATTTGCAGGTACACTGGGAGGGGCTCGAACTCTTCCATTAGAATTATTTGAGGTAACCGATAGCGCTTGCTGGAGTTCAGTCATTATCTAGTCCTATCTTGAGAGATGATTCATGATTTTCCTTTGCTATGCTCTCAAAACTTTCACCGTCTCGACAACTGGTTTATCATGCATATCATTAAGGGTAAGAATCCTTGCACACCGAGTATTGTGTTCTTCCCGGACTGGAGTCGTCTCATTTCCATCAATGTGAGTTTCATTGATCGAATCATTATGTTGAGCTTCACCACAGAATTATCCTCGTGCTTATTACTTGTCCCAATATTGAGTGAGTTATTGAAATCATTAGGTGCCATATCTGTTTTTGCATTACTAAAGAAAAGCGTCAAAATACATTAGTAAAATATGAATGGATCAAAGTGACCATAATGTATATGCCCCACAGTGGGCACCAAACTGTTTAGCAGTAAAACGGTACAATTGAATTTGTAACATGGTTTATAGATACGTGAATTAAATTGATCCACATATATAATGTAATAAAGATCAAAAGTAAATAAATTAAGAATAATTGAAAAAATTACGAGCCTTGAATTGAACTTCTTCGAATAATATCAAGAACAAAGAGCTTAACAAAATGATGTTTACATAAAGTAATATTAACCTTTTTTCGTACTAGTATTTCGTGTCCTGTCATGAATACAATTTTATCTATTTATAGATAAGTTAGGGGAGATAAGATCCCAAAATCAAGCTCCTTTTTAAAGTGAATAAAGACCCATCTTGATAGTCGCATAACTTTTGAGTGTAAATACTAAGATTCTCTATAATGGCTACTCCTTTAATGTTGCATTATTCAACCGGTATCTTGCTTTCAAATTCTTCTTTCGGTCTTGATGACATCGGGACTCATACGACATCGGCCACATGCATAGATACGGTATCAGTTATTTGTTGACTCATTTCCTACGTGTCTTTACTCAGAGGCGGATCTAGGATTTGAAGGTGGCAGGTGCCACCATAATTCTTTTTAATGTACACTTTGTAATAATTAATATAGAGCTTGTTCGGCTCATTTTTTGGTTTATTTGGGTAATTTAATAGGCATTTTTTTATTTGAAAATATGAAAATTACATCTCTATCTCCTACTCTACTTATGAGATTTCACTAGCTATTTTGTTGTTATATGAAAATTACATCTCAAACGTCAAGAAGCAAATGTAGTTAGCATTTTAAAAAAAGAATCACACCTTTACTATTAACAATTCAAGTACAATTAATATTTTCACTTGGGAACTACATCTTTTAAATGTGCTAAAAATAAATTTGCACAAGTAAAATAGCATCTTCAAAAGAGAATTTCACCAATCAGAATAAGAAAAATAAAAAATATATATCTCCAATAAATGCAGAATAAGCTAAACTACAAGATCCCAAAATTTAAAATGATAAATCTCATATTTTTCTAGGCAATCCTTGCAACATAGTCGTCATAATTTAATAGTAAAGAGATTTAAGTTGTATTTAACAATTATAGAATAACATGATTTTTTATGTTATAATTAAAAATATAAAAATTAAATTTGATCTCAATCCAAAATTCCTATCAAGACCCAAGTTTTTGATTTTGAAAGGAAAAACTTAAATGATTTGAGATTAAGAGAGATGCTTATTTTATGAAATTTTAAATTTTGGAGGTTCTTTTTTGAGTGTTCTTGTTAAAGATCACAGATAAAATAATAGAATACAGGGAAAACTATAAAAAATAATGAACGAAAAATAGGAAATTAGGAGGCAGCCAAAAAGAAAAATAACTGGGACAAAGGAAATAAAAAGCACAACGAAAAGGGAAAGTGAGATAAGGTTCAAGATAAATTTGAACTTGAATTTTGCACACAAGAAATTAAAGCTTTTAAAAAGGTCTACTAGCCATGGCACATTTGTTTAGTCTGCAATGGGGGTGGCGGGATCAAATATTTAACCTAATTTAAAAAAATTTCTACATAAATATATAATAATTTTACCAACATAGGGGTGTCATATCACCCCCACCTTAAAGAGTGGATCCGCTACGGTCTTTACTGCCATGTGTTCACTTGACGAACATTCACCATCATCTGCTAATTTTATCCTATACAGATTGCTAGGTTGATAGTACATGTGATTTTGCGAGTTTTAGCAGATACTTAAAGAAAGATATATGGTAGCGGATGAAGGCATCAAAATCATTTTGAGGAAGAAGAGAAAGTGAGAGAGGTATTCCCACGAGCGGTTTTGCCTAAAAAGTGCATCTTCGGTTTTTTTTTTTTTTTTTGGGGGCATTCAATCATTCAAAATTAGTATATCTTGGGAAAAAGAATGTTTAATTTTCATTGTCTATATTCCAACTATCTTAATTTTATTAACTTAATAATCTAGTTTACCGAATTTTAGAAAAACTACTATTAGTTTTTGTTTTCAATTCCAAGGAAAAACACAAGTCAAACTAATTTTGTTTTCCTTAAAATATTTTGAGTTTGGCATCCGATACTAACAACGTATTACGATTCAAAAGAATTTAAAACCCCAATCCAACACTACATATGGTATTTTATTTCAAATCCAACATTACTTGATATGTGTACAACACATGACTATAAAGACTAGTAAAAATAATAACTACGACTCCTATATTATAGATAACCTATGCCAAAGTCACCAATTTATGACCAACTTATATGAAAAAAGCTGTAGAAAATAAGAAAAAGTTTTAATCTTAAGTTCTATTATATAGAAGCACATATACTTCTCAATTAAACAATATGCCTTCGGTCGTTTGGTGCTAGAAATCCCGCGCTGTAGGTACTTAATCACGATTTCTTTTTCCATATTAATTAATACTCCCTCTGTTCCAGTTTATGTGAACCTATTTCCTTTTTGGTCTGTTCCAAAAAGAATGAACCCTTTTTAAATTTGGTAACAATTTAGCTAAGTTACAACTTTACCCTTAATGAGAAGCTTTTATAACCACACAAATACTCTGGGCCCCATTTGGACTTGTTCAGGACCACAAATTCCAAAAGTCTTCATTTTTTACTTAAACTCCGTACCCAGTCAAACAGGTTCACATAAATTAGAACGGAGGGAGTAGCAAAGATTAAGAGGAGAAGACAAGAAACATGAGGACATATTGGTCATTTAAATGAGGACATATTGGTCATTTCATAAAACTAATAATGATCATCAGTACGGATAAAAACATGAACTAGGGTAGTGGAGAACTTTACTCCAAATATAAAGAATCTGAAACAACGAAAACCTAGAAGGAGCCACGAAGCCTCTGCAAAAGAAATATTTACCATCATATGCAGAAAGCATTACAAGGAAATTAAAGAGGGAATGAAGTCTTCTGGCATAAAGTTTTACAAGGGAACAAGAAGAGGAATTTCATCTTGATTCAGTGTAGGTATACGCAGAAACAAAATTCACACAGTGAATAAAAGAAAGAGGTAACATTGTATTCTTAATTTTACTTATAACTAGTAATATTATATAGATAATCATTGACTTGAGTCAAATTGTGATACTAGGATTAATGTTGGTATTTAATTATAATGAATATCATTAAACATGAATTATTTTATTATCATAAAAATGATTAATTGATGAACGTTTCATGAACTAGGAAGAAAGAATTACAAAGAAGTATTTGATAATTTCACAGGTAGCCTAACTAAGCTTATTACGAATGGAACCACGAGGAATTTGGTACTTCGCGAAGTTGACACTTAGACTCGTGTTTGTGATAATATAGATTGATCGAGGAAGTCGTATGGACTGCACGAGTTGGCACGCTTGGTATTTCGAAGTGAGTACTGTGAGTAGTAATTTTATCACAATTTGTGTTTTGATAACTTGCATGGTTTATATATGATGTTGAAAATAAACGTATTACCGATGCTTTAAAATTGCATGTGGGACAAGTCCTTTACTTGATATGATATCGAACAGTTTACTTGAGATGTTTACCGAATAATCTAAATATTTTCACCGTTACTAGATATGTTTTACCGTTACTTGAGATGTTACAGTTATTTGAATTATTCTCACTATTACTAGACATGTTTTACTGTTACTTGAGACATGATGACTGTTACCGAAATAAAATTACAAGATTTGATAAGGAATGCCCTTTATTATTTTGAAAATGCTTTTATACGAGTATTTACTATTTACAAGAAAGAGTATTAATGGGAGGAGACTTTGAAGGATCCCGTAGCCAATGGCGGGTTCGTTAGACCTGGTGCACCTTATAGTTACAGATTACCGATTACGGTTATAGCCCTCTCTAGTGGGAAGGTAGAACTAGCATACATTTACAGTTTTCTCTCGAGTAGGAACCTACCGTTATATTTGACTCCTTTTACAAAAGGGTCCACACAGTGATACAGATTACATGATCCTTTCTTGGAAACCTCCGAGACATAAAGAATTGATATGATATAGTGCTTACTGAGTTTATTACCAAATTGTTAAATTGAATTCTGTTACAGGAAACACATGATGAGACTGATTATTCTTACCGTTTTGAAAGGGCATTTTATTTTTGTGATAATTTCTGAATTTTATTATACAAGCATGTATTTCTGACTTGTCCCCAATCAAAAACATTTGTGGTTAAGTGTTATTTCTCACTGAGCTAGCGACTCATTCCCCGCTATTTTTTTTTATACAGAGAAAGCAGTTGACGCGAGCGAGGATTTCGTTAATTAGAGTACACGAGTTGATAGTTCCTGGTGAGCCCCGCACTGGTTCGCGTGGGCGAAGAGTTTATTTATTGTTATTGTCTTTTCTTTTGAACTCTTAGAGTCGCTCTATAGTTGTTTTTATTAGTGTCACGAGTATTCATTTGTTAAATTGGACTAGTTACTAGTATTGCACTTTCTTTCTGTATTTTTTTAGATGGGCTTAGTATTATCTTATTTATAAGGTTGGTAGTGTTGGTGAAAACTCGTTCGTTAGTTCATAAAGATTGTTGTTGATTTAGGTGAATATTGGTTGGTTGTTAATTGTTTATGAGACAGGAAAGCTTTTTGGATAGTCCTAAAATAGGGAAAATTCTGTCCGATTTTCTGTAAATTATCGATGAGCCTTACTTGGAAGCACTTGCTCCTAAGCACCGGTCATGATCCTAAATTGGGTCGTGACAATGCCTTCGGTCGTTTGGTGCTAGAAATCCCGCGCTGTAGGTACTTAATCCCGATATATTTTTTCATATTAATTAATAGCAAAGATTAAGAGGAGAAGAGACAAGAAAAAGGAAGAAAAGGAGAAAGAGAAGAGTACAACAAGACAAAGGATTTGAAAAAGAGAGAGACAAGTAAGGAACTATGTGCGTGAACCGGACATATATGGTGGCTTCCTCAGTCTTAGCCTCCACTACTGAGACTTGACATCTTTTGCCTCCAAAACTGAAAACGAGAGGAGGCGGCTAGCTAGAGAAGGGATAATGGGCTGGAAAGTTGGCATAGAGGCGTCTCGTGCCCTTCCCTTTTCCTTTTTAGTTTTTCTTTTCGAATTTTTTTTTTTTCTTTGTGGATATCATACTATCTGATCTTTATGATTTTACCATAAAAAGGTTAGTCGAAATGTTTTGAGGTCTAATATAAAAAAAAATATTTGGTATACAAAAAAATATTTAGTCGTTAGCTTTTTTTACGCTTTAAAAATAATTTTACATCAGACAAAATGGTAATTTAGTTATTTTCCTAATATTTAGTATATTAAAATCAACTAAAATTTTGGTTATTAAATCTTTCTTATTTGGATTATGTGGAAAGTCTAGGGCTTTAACATAAATATTATTTGGGAGAAATAAAATTACATTTTCTTTTGCTTATATTTGCATACGCTAATTTCTATATGAAATATGTTTAAACTTATACTTCTAAGAGGAGGATTCTATATATTCTTACTACTAAAAGAGAGACGAATGTACTTAATTAACTATTTTTTAATTACTAAATATTATGTGAAATATCGACGAAGAAAAAAATTGTTGCTCGAGTAAGAAAGGATTTCAAAAATATCTATTTTTTCTATAACATTATAAAATCACAAATAATAAATGATAAAATAAATAAATTATTTTTTTAATTTTTATTAAATAACTTTAAAATATTAGTTAATAATATTTACGTAATTTTTAAAAATTATATATCTATTGGTATACAGTACAAGCGCAAAGCGCGTACCCCTAGTACTATATTAAAAGCACGAAGGCCCTTAGCAAAACATCATTTGTCTTTTTTGCCCTCAAGTCTCAACAAGTGTTATTTATGTTAGATAAAATTGTAATTGCAAATAAATTTAACTATTTTTTTATTTTCTTTATTTTATTTCAAATTTGGAGACTTGACTAAATCCGTATAGATTTGTTTTTTTCTAGTCCAATTTAGAACTAAACATTAAATTGTCATTACAATTATGACAATTAATAAGCAGTGTAACAGTTTTATTTTATTTCATCTAGAAAAAAATATTAAATTGTGATTACAATTAGTAACAATTAATACTTTCTCGGGAAGTTAGCAATTGCACAAGTATGTAACCTATTCTATTCGATCTCGAATTTCTTTACCGGTGGAGTCGTCCATCTATATTTGTTTTTGATATCTAGTCATTATGGAGTCCAAGTCAAACTTTAACTTATCATCACAATTAATAATTCAAAAAAAAAAAAGTTGCATGTTTAGCAAGGATAGCTAATGTGCGCCAACAACAATGACTCGCCGGAAAACTAATCGGAAACCTAATTCCCAGCAAATGCAGACGAAGGACAGTAGTGAGGAAACTTCTAATCGAATGGTTACACCTGAATCAGGAATTATACAAGAGCTAGTTCCGGTACAATTGCTACAATGGATTCCAGGGATGGGGAGTGCACCGACAATCATACAAGCCCCACCGCCTAAGGAAACTGAAATTACAAAATTATCGGAGAACACTATGGCTATGGCAGCAGGGAAATTGACCTATTCAACTAGATCTGGAGAAGAGAAGAGAAGAGAACTATGGCAGATGTGATCAAAGGCAATTGAACAGTGTAGCAAGGGATACAACTCAATTTCTATCCGCCAAAGGTGAGGGATGAAGTTAAAGTTGTGAAGCTGAACCATAAAGAAATAGAGTTGCAATGCCAAAAATGGGAATCATCACTCATTGGATACGTCATGGGAGGAAATCCAGCCTTTAAGGAGATGTTGAAGTTTGCTTATGGGGTATGGAATTCAGTTACTACTACGGTATTATTACATGATGATGGTTATTTCATTTTTAAATTTGAGTCAATTGAGGACAAAATGCAGATTATGGCAAAAGGACCATATACTTTCAACAATAGACCAATGGTGTTGAAGAATTGGGAGCTAGATTTCGAGTTTGATAAAGAGCCTAAGCGTGTGATGCCACTGTGGGTCACATTCCCAGGTCTACCTATACAATGCTGGGCAGAGGAAAATCTGGGAAGAATTGCGAGTTGTTTGGGAAAACCTATTTGCACTGACAGACTAATGACACAGTGTAAAAGAATTTCCTATGCTCGTGTGTTGATAGAAATGGATATAACACAGTCATTACCAGATGAACTGAATATAGAGCATCCTGATGGTAAGATAAGGGTGCAAATTGTGGAATATGAATGGAAGACAAAACTATGTCAAGAGTGCTACCAATTTGGTCATTCTAATGGGAAATGTAAACTGGAAAATCACCAAAAGAGGGCCAAATGCAGATGAATAAGGGTAGAAAGCAGAAATGGGTGAGGAAGACTAAGGCTGCTATAAATGAAGAAAATGAATCAATTATTGTTGATAAGGAAACAAATGAGAAGAAGAATTCATAAGAGGAGACACAGGAGATTCAAATATAGATTGGAGGTAGAGGCAAACAGGCTATGGTTTATCATGGTAAATTAGGTACAAAAGATCAACCAATAATAGACTATGAGGAGCTGACAAGAAGAAACAAATATGCAACATTAAGGATTCAGGAAAGTGAGCCTCCTGATAGAGATGGAGGCAATGAACACAACCAGGTACATGGACTTACGAAAGGGCCTACTCCAACAACCATTCCACTAATATGATTTTCGGCACATGGAATATTAGAGGACTAAACAAGTCCTTTACACAGAGGGAGTTTAAAGATTTCCTAATAACTAATAAAATCGATTTGGTTGGATGTTTGGAGACTAGAGTTAAACAAGGGAGAGCAAGGAGTATACAGAAGAAGATAGGTAGAGATTGGAAATTTCTTGATAACTATTCTGAGGCTCCTAATGGTAGAATTTGGCTGGAAAGGATCAGTAGTAAATCTAGTTGTGTTGCAGCTATCATCACAATTTATCCACTGCCATATACAGGATAGAAACTCTGAATTTCAGAGTTATTTAACTATTGTGTATGGATGACATACTATAGCTGATAGAAAACCTCTTTGGGATCAATTGAGGATTATCAATGCATTAAATAAAGGTCCTTGGCTGATCATAGGAGATTTTAATAGTGTCTTGTCAGTAGAGGACAGAATAAATGGGGTACTAGTTCACCAAAATGAAGTGGTTGATTTCAAGAAATGCATAACTGCCATTGGAGTAGGTATGATAAACAAGAAAGGGATGCAATTCTCATGGAGTATTAAGAGAGGGGCTGAAGATAGTATATACAGTTATATAGACTGAGCGTTTGGGAATGCAGAATGGTTTTGGTCATATGCAAGTGTTGAAGCAATATACCTAGTGTCTGGATGCTCTGACCACACACCTATCCCATTAAACACTGAAGTACACAAAATGCCTGTAAAGAAGCCCTACAGATTACTGAATGTCCTATTGCAACAGGAGGAGTATAAGGCAGTAGTGGTATATATATGGGGGCAAACCATACAAGGGCACACTATGTACTCCATTTGTAGGAAACTGAAACTACTGGAGGTGCATACTAGGGGAATACAGAGAAAATTTTCATCAGTGGAGGTGAAACTTAAACAAATGAAGGAGGACCTAAAGTTTATACAACAAAAGTTGAATAATGATCATTTGAATCCACAACTAATAGAACAAGAGAAGAAGATTCTGTTACTAATGGAGAAATGGAATGATGTATATGAAAGGGTCTTAAGACAGAAGTCAAGGGCTATCTGGATTAAGCATGGGGATTCTAATACTAAATACTTCCATTCTCAATTTAAGGCTAGACATGCAAGAAATAGAGTTACCTCTATTTGTACAGAATAAAATGATAGATTGACTGATCTCATATAGATTCAGCAGGAATTTACACAGTTCTTTAAGAAGTTATTAGGAGAGGCTGCCCCAGTGATGCCTGGAATTGATATTAACATAGTCAGGGATGACCCCTGCTTATCATTGGCACAGCAGAAGCAAATACTAGTACCTGTAACAAAAGAGGAGATTACAAGGGTGGTGAAAGAATTACCAAATGATAAAGCTCCAGAAATATATGGATATCCAGCTGAAATTTTCAAAGAATACTGGCAAGTAATTGATGAAGATGTCATACAGGTAGTAATGCAGTTCTTTGAAACAAGGAAGCTACTAAGAGAGATCAACTGTACCACTGTCACACTCATACCTAAGATGGCAAATCCAAACTATGTCAAAGAATTCAGACCTATTACATGTTGCTCTACAATGTACAAAATTATTGCCAAGCTTCTTACAGCTAGGTTGAAGATAGTTGTGGATTACCTGGTGGGGCCTTCATAGTCAGCATTTATAGAAGGAAGAAACATCTTGGATAATGTAATACTAGCACATGAAATGATCAAAGAGTACACTCAGAAAGCAGTTTCACCAAGATGCACAATTAAAGTGGACATCAGAAAGGCATATGACTCAGTTGACTGGAACTTCTTGAAGGACCTTATGATGGAACTTGGTATCCCATATAAAATGGTCAAACTCACCATGGAGTGTGTAAGCATAGTCTCTTATTCCCTACTAATTAATGGAGGTTTAACACCTAAGTTTCAGGCGATAAAATGAGTAAGACAAGGTGACCCAATGTCACCTTATCTCTTTGTTTTGGTGATGGAGTACTTGAATAGATGTTTGAAGTAATTGAAATCAAATCTAAATTTTAATTACCACCCTAAGTGTGCTAAATTGGCAGTGGTACATATCTGCTTTGCTGATGACCTATTGATGTGTTGTAGAGCTTATAAGGTGTCTATTGAACTTACGATGAAACCGTTTGAAAAATTCTTGATTGTATCAGGTTTGCAGGCTAAAATGGAGAAAAGTGCTTTATATGTGGCAGGCATCTCTAATCAATATAAGCAAGAAATCCTGGGGAAGTTGCAGTTCACCACTGGAGAATCTCCATTCAAATACTTAGGTGTCCCACTGTCCTCAAAGAAGCTCACTGTTAGTCAATGTATGTCATTGGTAGATAAAATTGCTGGAAGGGTTAAATGTTGGACTGCTAGATTCTTATCTTATGTAGGGAGAGTTCAACTAATCAAGAGTGTGTTGTTTGAAATGCAAACATATTGGGCACAAGTTTTTCTGATTCCAAAAAAAGTACATGATATGGTGACTGGGATATGTAGGAACTTTTTGTGGCATGGAAGTTGTATACGGATAAAATCGGAGAGCCCAATTTTATGATCATTATGACATCCCATAGCCCGTCTTCAGGAGGCCTGAGGCATAGTTTGAGACCCGACCCCGAGGGTTTCCTATGCTCGACCTTGGGGCAGAGCAAATCGGTGGCTATGATTAACGAGTGGGAGATTCCCAAGGCAAGTGTTTAGAGCTGACCAAGTCCATAAGAATAGTATAAGCCCGTACCATGGTATTAAATAGTTGTACCAGCCACTTATCTTTGTAATAAATGCATCTGTACTATGTTGGGATTCTCTCTCATATATAAAGGGGACCCTTGTTATTTTTTGCATACATGATGCTGAATACAAGAACAAAAACACTCTCTATTGTCTTTCCTTAGATTTATTACTTACATTTATTGCGTTTCATTTATTGTTCTTTATTTATTACTCGTCATTGATTATAAAGAGCCCTCATTAAAGCTCTTAGAACTGTTAGTCCTTCATAGGCCATCTGTAGTCGAGCTCATTAGCTTAACCCCGAGGCCAGTATAGGCTAGCTTGAGGCCCCGATCCTCGATTACTCGGTTTGCATAGCGTTCTATTTTCAAGCTCTTACCTTATTTTCTAGTCTCATACTTAGCATCTACTACCTAACAACTAGCATAAAAATAAATTACGTATTTTTAGAACCACAAAATCAAATCTAATTGTAATTATCATTTTTGAGGTAAACAGTTTGACGCCCACCGTGGTGCTAAAATAATAGTGATTGTTTTTGTGCTGGTTTACTAGATAATTCAAGTTATTCTTCACACTTTTTCTTGTCCAAGAATCTTTGATTTTAGGTCAAAATGTCTAACTCAGTGAATGCACATGAAAATAATGGTCCTGAGGACCATAGAGAGAATGGTGTAGCTGTTCCAGGTATTGGTGTGCCACACGAAACCCAGAGGATGCACCAAAACCAAATCTCGTGGATGTGGTCTCACGCAATGCCTAACATATCTATGTAAGCTCCCACACTAGCAGGAGTATACGCCAAGAAAACCAACAAGAAGCTCAGGAAATCCCAACGCGAGGGGAACAAGAGGTTAGCCTTCACGTTATTTTTGAGATGTTACAGGCACAACAGTTGGCGATTGCTCAACTGCAAAGCCACCAAAAACCTCCAAGAACAGCAGCACTAGAAATGGCTCCCTGAGCCGAGCAGATACCGGAAAGATTAAGCAACAACGAGTCAGCAGCCGACCCCATTATTATGAAGATGCTCGAGGACCTCACAAATAGGATTGAATCGGGCGAAAAGATGATATAAGCTAATGACAAAAAGGTGGAGACCTACAATTCAAGGGTCTACCAAATCCCGAGCACACCCCCGATCCTGAAGGGTGTTGATTCAAAGAAATTCGTACAAAAACCATTCCCGTCGAGTGTGGCTCCGAAACACATCCCAAAGAAATTCAGAATGCCTGATCTCCCGAAGTACAATGGGACCTCAGACCCTAACGAGCACATCACTGTTTACACTTATGCCGTAAAGGGAAATGACCTGAAAGACGATGAAATTGAATCCGTCCTATTGAAGAAATTCAGGGAAACGCTTTCAAAGGGGGGCCATGATGTGGTATCACAACCATCCCCAATTTTTATAGATTCATTCGCCATGTTGGCGGATTCTTTTATAAAGGCACATGCCGATGCCATAAAAGTTGCTACAAGGAAGTCCGACATCTTCAAAATCAAACAAAGAGAAAACGAGATGTTGCGGGAGTTTGTATCTCACTTTCAAATAGAGCAAATAGAATTACCACCAGTCCCCGATGACTGGGCAGTGCAGGCCTTCACCCAAGGTTTGAACCAATGAAGCTCGGTGGCTTCGAAGCAGCTGAAGTAGAACTTGGTTGAATGTCCCGCTGTGACTTGGTCGGATGTCCACAACCGATATCTATCAAAAATTAGGGTTGAGGGACCAACTGGGAACCCCCTCGGGCTTAGTATATCCTAGCAGGCTCCTGGCAAAGGAGCCAAAACCAAACAAGGAAAGATACCAACCATACACCGAAGATCGAAGAAATGCCCCAAGGCATAACATACCCCGAAATGACCAAAGGGCAGACCGAGGTCAGAACCCTCGGGGACTCGTAATTAGAGCCGGGTTCGATAGATACACAGGGCCGATGGAGGAACCCCGGTTATCTGAGTACAATTTCAACGTCGGCATTTCAGATATTGTATTTGTCATCGGCAAAATCAGAGACACCAGGTGGCCAAGGCCTTTATAATCAGATCCGTCACAGAGGAACCCTAACCTGGTGTGCGAATTCCATGGCAGACACGGTCATAGGACCGAAGATTGCAGATAGCTCCGAGAAGAAGTAGCCCGACTACTTAGCAAAGGGAACCTCCGAGAGTTCCTCAGCGACCGAGCAAAAAATCAATTTCGGGAAAGAGAGACGAACAGGAAAAATGAAACAGAAGAGCCACAACATGTCATCCACATAATTGTTGGGGGAGTCGACATCCCACAGGAATCCACTATCAAAAGAATAAAAATATCTATCACCAGGGAAAAGCGAACTCGAGGTTACATACCCGAGGACGCTCTCACATTCAGCGACCAGTACATCAAGACCCTATCTCAGCCTCATAACGACGCATTGGTAATTTATTTTTTTGTGAATACATTTTAAATTAAACGTGTACTTGTGGATCCAGGTAGCTCGGCCAACATTATCAGGTCGAGGGTGGTGGAGCAGCTCAGACTGCTCGACTAAATCGTGCCCGCCTCTCGAGTCCTCAATGGATTGAACATGGCGAGTGAGACAACTAAAGGGTAAATCACCCTCCCGGTCAACGTGGCCAGAATAACCCAAAATGCCAAGTTTTATGTCATCGAAGGAGACATGAGATACAATGCCTTGCTCGGAAGGCCATGGATACACTGTATGAGAGCAGTATCATCAACCCTTCATCAAATGATGAAATTTCCAACAAAGGATGGAATAAAAATGGTATACGGGGAACATCATGCAGCAAGAGAGATGTTCACGTGGCATCGACATCGACACCTTCAGCATTGAATGAGCCAAATGATAAGAAAACAACGATGTAGCAATTACAAGCTACACGCTTGGCCGCACCCAAGTAAATAAGCTAAGGATCGTACCATGTCCCCGAAGAGAATGGTTGAAACATATCGAGGCTCGAGCGCCATTACAGCTAAGGTATAACCGTCTCCCTTTTCATTTACATTTTATACTAACCTTTGCGCAGGCGTCCGGTTGAGAAGAATCGAAGCACCTTCCGACTTGAAGACCTTAGGTTTTAAAGCATGCGTTCCACTCTTTTCCTTCGATCAGATTTTATCCCAAGAAGGGTTTTATTGGCAAGGTTTTTAACGAGGCAACATCTATATGCTACCTAAGGAGAACTCAACAACTATTCGAGGCTTCTCTTTAATCAACCTCGTATACTGGGGGCATCTCCCCGGGAGGTCATCTCCTCAGAGAATCAAGACAAGGCGAAGAGGGTCTCAATAGAAAAATGATGTATCGGGCCAAACGGTCGAAAGAACTGTGTCCGCATAGAACAATCGGACCCTCAATGGCGAAAACTATGTAATACTTGTGCCAAGTAATCAAGGAATACGTTTTGACTTTTACCATCAGAACGCTTTGCGCTCTGAGCGAAGATTGCTATTTTTACAAGAAACGGCCCCAGGGCCAGAACTTCCTTGAACTCTCGGGGACTGACATCAAAGTTCGAAGCCATAAGACCTCTGGGCCAGAAACTTCAAGCTCGTAAAATCATCAAATAAGGCGACGTCAAGCTTATAAAGAACGGCTTCAGAGCCAAAAACTCTTGATGTCTCGGGGACTTTTGCCCCAGTTATCAAAAACTCGAGGCCATAAGACCCAAACGAGCAACCTCGAGATGAAAAACCCTCCATAAGGAATTATCAACAATATAAGACCTCCATGAGGCATTATCAGCAATGTAAGTCCTCCATGAGGCATCTTTAACGCCGTAAGACCTCCGGGCATGCCCAAATCTGTAAGACCTCAAGCCAAGCATGAATTATACTTGTACCAAGTAACTTATTTGTAAGACTTCAAGCAAGGCATGCTCAAATTTATAAGACCTTACAAAAGGCATAATCCCGATTTTAAAGTCAAGGCTATATATTCGAACTTGTAAGGCCCCTAAAAG
The DNA here is from genome assembly GCF_000393655.2 of Nicotiana sylvestris. Lineage (NCBI taxonomy): Eukaryota > Viridiplantae > Streptophyta > Magnoliopsida > Solanales > Solanaceae > Nicotiana > Nicotiana sylvestris. The sequence continues at coordinate 57,679,152 of NC_091065.1, forward strand.
GCATACCTTCGATATAGACGCCGAGGCTACTTCACTCGGGGACTAAAAAGGCTATGACCAAACACAATGACTCTGGTCACAAGGCTCTGACCAAACTAACGCGACTCGGGGATGCCCGACCGTCGCCATATTATTACAGGCCTTCAATTACTTCTAAATACTTCAAAAAGAACCGGTTAACCAGGCTACCCTCGGCATAAGCAAAAGAGCTTCGATCATATCAGCTCCAAACAACAAAAAGGCTTCGAAGAAATTTAGCCATTGAGCAAAACCTCCCCAGGTGCTCATCTATCGTCACATAACGGCTCACAATCAAGGTTCTTACCGAACCGTCGAAGAGTCGGACAAATACAAAAACTTCAGTGAGGGAAAAATAAAGCCTATACTAAAGGTCGTAACGGCCTTATGTGTAAGAGCCACTGCCACCAGCTTAAATCAAAAAATTGTACCGACCCAACGCGTAAGAGCCACTATCGCCAGCTTAAATTAAAGGTTATACCGACCTAAGGCGTAAGAGCCACTGTCGCCAGCTTAAATTAAGGGTTGTATCGACCCAATACGTAAGAGCCACTGTCGCCAGCTTAAATCAAAAGGTCGTACCGACCCAATGCATAAGAGCCACTACCTTCGGCTTAAATCAAAAGGTCATACCGAGCCAACGCGTAAAAGCCATTGTCGCCAGCTTAAATTAAAGTTCGTACCGACCCAAGACGTAAGAGCCACTATCGCCAGCTTAAATTAAGGTTTGTACTAACCCAATGCATAAGAGCCACTGTTGCCAGCTTAAATCAAAAGGTCGTACCGACCCAATGCATAAGAGCCACTATCACCTGCCCATATTAAAAGACGTACCGATCCAACACGTAAGATCCTAAGAGCCAACTTAAAATTCAAAAACCTAAGGGTCGATGAGCTCGAAGTCGAAACCCGACTCGAGAATCGAGCCCGAAATGGTTGACTAAAAAATGCCTAATGGCAACTGCATAAAAGCCTACGGGTCAGCCTAACAAACCTCAGGGTTGATTTGTAAACCTAATGGTTTTCTTTACCTCGAAGGTCAATTCATCTAGCTAATCATTGACAAACATCAGAGATCAAGGCAAATAAAGACGTATACAATCAAATGAAAATTCATGGAAGGAGAAAACCGAAAGGTTTCTTTATATATATATATATGAAATAATGCAAGGCTACATTTGCAATGCTCTCTAAGAGCCCTATACACAGAATCAAAAAAGAATGGCCTATTCTACTTTCTCCTTGGGACTGCGGCCCTGACAGCCTCTCCCTTATTATCTTCGTCATCAGATATGAGGAACTTAGCATTGTATTCATCCGCCTTGGCCTGCTCAATCTCTTTCGACAGATCGAAGCCCCTAAAATGGATTTCCTCGAGGGTTTCCCTCCGAGACTTGCACCGAGCATACTCATTTCTTTGGATCTCCCAATTGGAAGCCCCTCTCAACTCAGCCCAAGCATCGGTAGCATCTTTTAAATAAATGGCCACTTTCTCGTCAGCCTTAGCTCGAATTGCTTCAACATCAGCCCATGCATCCCCGACCTCGGCCTTCATCTTCAAAAGGTTAGACTCGAGACTTGCAATCCTGCTTGTCTGGACCAAGCTATTTTCACGAGCATTCTGGAGTCGCACTTCGAGGGGAGAAGCCTTCGCCAAAACATTCTTCTTGGCCACAACTAGGACATTTATCTGAGCCTTTAGCTCATCACACTTATGCCTGGCCTGACCGACTTCGCCCCAAAGATGTTCCAAGTCCTCCGTCTTTCTTTGCAACTGAAGTATCAAATTATTAACCTCTGAGGGTAGAAGAAGAAACATGCATCCCCTCAAAACAAAGGTTACATGTCTCTTGAGGTAGCCTTCGTAGTTTCGGCTTTGACTCGCCTTGTATCGAAGATAGACTAACTCCTTTGCCCTTTTATCACAAAGAAGCCTGAGGGATTTCTCCCCGTCCAAAGCTTTTCGCAACCTGGCTTCACTACGGAGCAGCTTAGACTTAAGTTTATCAAAGGCTTATGAAAAAAGAAGCTCAGTAAGAAAATAAAAATGCAAAACTGGAAAACCAACAAATTCAAACTCACCGCAAAATAGAGCTGCTGAGCCTCCATAAAAGTTGAGTTTACATCTACTGGCCTGGTCTCATTGACCCCAGTCGAATCTATCTCGATGGGGATATGATCACTCGATACCCCGCTTGATTTAGGCAGCCTCTGGCCTCGAACTTCCCTCGAAGTACCTTCGACGGGAGAAGAATATGGCAGCAGAAAATATTTATCCCTCGATGTACCTTCGATGGGATAAGAAGTAGGCAGCAAAGAAAGAACCATTTTCCCAAGGCTAGGAGCCTCGGGTGCTGCAGCCCCGACTGATATATCTTCTTTGAGCCTCCGGGCAGGGCTCACCTCGTTGTGACCACCTTCTCCCTTTGAGTATTCCTTCCGTTTATTGTTATTACTCGGCCCCGAAGCTGACGACCCTTCCTCCTCTCCAAGGGAGCACGGTCTCACCTCAATAAATTCTCCAATACCTGCGGTGACAGAATTAACACACATAAAAGAAAGTACCTTTCAAAGAAAATAAACTAAGCGACATATACCGTGGTGTTTTGCCTCCCATCTACCCTTCGATAGGTCTATCCACTTGCGCTCATCGTAGGTCGAGCGAGCTGCTAGGTTCCAAGCCCAATCCCCCAGGTTGGGGACCTCGTATGGCATCTAGGGGATCGTTGTACAAAGGAAAAGGAAAACATCTTTACAGAGTCGGCCTCCACCATGAACAAAATGATAAAAACGCAAGTGTACCACTTACGTGTGAAATTTCATTACTCAGAAAATGGAAGGAACTCCACAGGGATGATATCGACAGTGCGCACTCGGACAAATCGATTCATCCACCCTCGGTCCCCATTTTTTTCATCGTCGGCAACAAAGGGCCTGGTGGATCTGCATCGTAAAGCTATCAGGCCTTGGCAATGAAAGGGCCAATATAATCTGATAAGATGGCTAAGGATGAACTCAAGCCCGGCTTCCTCCACAAAGAACCTCATCATCAAAACTATCCTCCAGAACGACGAGTGAACCTGTGCCAGGGTAGCCCGATATCTTCGATAGAAGTCAAGCACGACTTTATCGAGAGGGCCAAATGTGAAGGGGTACGTGTATATGTTCAAAAACCCTCTATATGAGCTGTGATGTTCTCTTCCAGGGAATGTACCTGCAGCACCACCTTTTCTCCCTATCAGCAGGCTCTTCTAACTGCATCAAGGTGTCCCTCTCCTATTGATGAAGTGAACCTCGATGCATGATCCCAATGGCCCTCAACATTGGGAGGTCTCTCTAACGAAAGGTCCCTCCTCGAGATAAAGCATCTCGAGGTTGGCTCGCCAGACGTAACCGGTGTACCACTGACTGAGCTGGAAGTAGAGGCGGAACCCTCCTCTTCTTGGTGAACGGATTTAGGCGTAACAGACATAGCTATGGTAAAACAAGAGAAGGGAAATGACGACTCAAGAAAAAACTTTGAATTAAAATGATGAAAAAGCTAACGCAAGGAAGGAGAGCTTTCTGAAAAGGATAGCTGCTCAAAGTAGCGGAACCCTCAAATAAGGGGAGAGCAAACTCATATATAGAGCAAGCGGCGACTGTCTGCCTACTCTGAAGGCCAATTAGTTCTAACTAGGCCATTATCACTTTTAGGGAAGTATACCGGTGGGACCATCCTGGTCGCTTCATGGTCGTGTCATACGAGTGACATTACCGTACAACATTCAAGAGATCAAATATTCCCATGTCAATCTAGCCTCGAGATGGTGCCCGATCTCGAGGATCTCTACTGCCACAACGATGGGCTCTAAGGAGCCATATATACCAATCTAGCCTCGAGATGGTGCCCGGTCTCGAGGGCTGTCTATTACTATAATTATGAGCTCCAAGGAGCTATCCATATAAACCTAGCCTCGGTATAGTACCCTATCTCGAGGATCTCTACTGTTAGAACTACGGGTCATTCACCCCATTCTTTGGCCCTTAGGCTACCTGAGCCCGAGCCAGTTCTCGCTCGAGAATTATTAATAAAGCCTCAGGGCTATCTTTGCCTTCAGATCAATTTAAATTCTCTCTCGATTACTTTAGCTCAGGGGCCATCTATAACACCTTAGGTCTATCTTCATGTTAAGTTCAAGTCAAGTTTTCGAGGCCGCCCGAGTTCAAGCAAACTCTCACTCGGGGACTGTTTGTGAAAGTCTAAGGGCTATCTTTATTTTCAGATGATCGAGAAAACTCCCGATCGAGGATTAGCGACAAGGACTAAAAGGGATAACCCCCATTTCAAAGAAAATCGGGACCCTGCTCTCACTCGACTCGAACTCGGAAGTCTCAGTGGCATGAGCATGTACCAGATCAATCCAAACTTAGTCCGAGGGGTGACGAAGAATCTCAAGAAATATCATATTAACTAATTGAGAACCAGAGGAATTACGATATCCGATTCCAGTGTTTGGGCTAATCAAATGCAAAATAAAAATTAAGCACAAGCCAAAGACAAATCAAAGAAGCTTTTATATTGATAGAAGATGATTATAGAAACAAAGAAGCAGAAAACAACAGTCTAAAAGCCTAATCTACTTTCGGAGGTACAACCTCGGGAGTGACATCTGCGAGAACCGTTTCCTTGGAGACCCTATTTTGATCTTCCAAACGACGTCTTCGAGAATATCCTCCGAAGCAAAAAAAGATGAGGAAGAGGTTGTATCCTATCAAAGAGCAAAAGCTTTTAACAGGCAGGGAAAGTTGTGGCTTGGTGAAAAATTTGGCGAGTATGGGTCTCGCCAGCACTACTATTGTGAAGCCACTTCTTGAGACATTGCACCGGTGTGGGATGCAAAAGTTAGTATATGGCACCACCTTACTCCATGGAAAGCAAAAGGAGTGTAGCGCCACACCAGGTTGAAGTTAAGGGAGATGAGCAGCAGTTTATGGTCCACATATCCACTAACACGGGGATGATTCGAAGCCCCCCTCTCATTATTTCGGACAAACAACAACAACAACAACAACAAACCAGTACGATCCCACTCAGTGGCGAAAAGCTTTGAAAAAAAGCCATGCATAACTGGCAAAACTGTTGTCGTGTGACCTTACGGTCACAGGCTTGAACCATGGAAGTTAGAGTTTGGAAGAGGATGAAGAGAAGAAAAAGGTTAAAGGCGGTTAAAGAATGGTTAGGTGAAATTTTAGTTCAAGTAACCTTCCATTTATATAAAGGCAGTACCGTAATCGACGGTGCAATCAATGCCTTTAAGAAATGTATCAACATGCGCAATCAATGTTTTTGGGGAAACAAATCGGCAATGATATTATCGCTTTTGGGAAAATAAACCGCTGGCACATTGAATGCTTCTAGAAAGATGAACCGTGGGGATATTTTAGTTATCACGAAAGCTTACATCATAAGCATGATGCCATCATGAGATGCTCGAGGAGATCGGTGTCAAAATCATTTCTTATCATTTTACTCTAAGAAATGCGGGGACTATCTGTATACAGCTAAAATTAGAGAGCCCGATTTTATGGTCATTATGACATCCCATAGCCCATCTTCAGGAGGCCCGAGGCATAGTTCGAGACCCGACCCCGAGGGTTCCCTATGCTCGACCTCGGGGTAGAGCAAATCGGCGGCTATGATGAATGAGTGAGAGATTCCCAAGGCAAGTGTTTAGAGTTGATCAAGTCTATAAGAATAGTACAAGCCCATACCGTAGCATTAAATAGATGTACCAGCCATTTATCTTTGTAATAAATGCATATGTACTATGTTGGAATTCCCCCTGCTATATAAAGGGGACCCTTGTTATTTTTTGCACACATGATACTGAATATAAGAACAAAAACACTATCTATTGTCTTTCCTCAGATTTATTACTTACATTTATTGTGTTTCATTTATTGTTCTTCATTTATTACTCATCATTGATCATAAAGAGCCCTTATTAAAGCTCTTAGAATTGTTACTCCTTCATCGTCCATCTCCAATCGAGCTCATTAGCTTAACCTCGAGGCCCAGTATAGGCCAGCTTGAGGCCCCGATCCTCGATTACTCAATTTGCATAGCGTTCTATTTTCATGCTCTTACCTTATTTTCTAGTCTCATACTTAGCATCTACTGCCTAACAACTAGCATAAAAATAAATTACGTATTTTTAGAACCACAAAATCAAATCTAATTGTAATTACCATTTTCGAGGTAAACAGATGCACTAAAGGGAAGAAAGCTCCTATTGCATGGGATACAATTTGTAAGCCAAAAGTAGCAAGAGGGCTAAATATTATCAACTTCTCCATATGGAATAAAGCAGCAATAAGCAAATTGTTATGGGCAATAACACAAAAGAAAGACAGACTCTGGGTTATGTGGATACACAATCACTATATAAAGAAGAAGGAGTTAGAGAACATGGAGGCCCCTAAATAGGCTAGCTGGTTGGTAAGGAAGATCTTTGAGGCAAGAAAATAGCTAACTGCTGGACTGCAAGAACTGAAGCTATATGTTGTACAGAGGAAATATACCATCAGCAAAGCATTTAATTCGTTCATACCACAGCACCCAAAAGTTACCTGGAAGACATTATACTTGACACAAGGTATGCTACCTAGGCATCAATTCATTTTGTGGATGGAAATGCATCAGAGATTAGCAATTGTGGATAGACTGATCAGATAGGGGATAACAGTGCCTACAAAATGTGTTCTTTGTACAAATGATGAAGAGGAAACTCATGCACACTTGTTCTTTGAATGCTCATACTCGAGGGTCATATGGCAGAAGCTTCTAAGTCTGTTTGGCATTGATCGACAAATAGGCAGATGGAGTGAAGAGATTGAATGGCTGGCTACAAAAACAAAAAGCAGGAACACACAGTGGCAGATACTAAGAAGTGCTTTTGTGGCAACAGTATACCATACATGGATGGAAAGGAGCCTTAGAATATTTCAACAGACAAGAAGAGATAATAGGGATAGAGTTAGAGAAATTGCATTACATTTGCATATTAAAAGAGATAGTTATTGTAAATGGAGAGTTGTTCTAGATAGGATAAATAGTTATCCATGTTAGTATATAGTTTAAGTTCCAGATGTGGAACTTAAGTGATACAAAGAAAGGTTATTTTTGTAAGACACGTCTCTAGAGTCCAATGAGCGGGTGGATATACATATTTACACTTGGTTAAATAAAAGTTTTCAGTTTAACCAAAAAAAAAATCAATTCAATACTTTGTTTATTTTCCGTTTTTTTTAAATTAAATCCAACTAAGTTATTGCAATTAAATTTTAAAATAACGAAATACAGAGGAAAAAAATGAAACTCCTATAAATTTACATATGTATAATTCAGTATTTTGGTTATTCTATTTTAAAAAAAATTAAAACCAGGTAAATAACAATATATTTCAACATGAAAAATAGAACAAAATAGAACAGAAGAAAATAATTTTTCTTGGAGTAAAATATGCACATAGTTTTTTAGGAAATATTCCTAAGATAGAGGTTTCTCTTTGAAGACTACGTCAGTGTTAGATCTGGTTTGCTCCTTTGGGCATGTAATTTGTTGTAAACTTATGATAGGATCTATTGGTAGCAATATGCTTAGATTTGTTTTGCTTCTTTGAGAGGAATAATTAATTGATGATTTTTTAATATATTGGTGGATGATCGAGGTCTTCTAAAATTTATATTACTTTTAAAATTTTATTAATTATTTAGATAAGGCACAGTCACAATGCTGAGAGTGGTTATAAAAGAAAAGTATAAAGGTTCTTGTAATGATTGCAAACTAACCAGGAAATAGTGAATAATTTCGGGGGATTTGCATCTATACCTGCTTTTTGTGTCACGTTTTAACTTGTGCCCGCTTTGCAAAACAAAATTGCATGCGTACCCGCTTTTTCGCATAACTTCAGCATACGGGGCTGAAGTAGCAAAGGCAATCACGCAAAACTTCAGCATTTTAGTAGCCGAGCCTGAAGTTTAGCTCTAGAGTTGAAGTTTTTGTTTTGTAACTGGCGAACTTCAGTTCTAGAGCTGAAGTTTTTATTTTATAACTGGGGAACTTCAGCTCTAGAGCTGAAGTTTTTCTTTTGTAACTGGGAAACTTCAGCTCTAGAGCTGAAGTTTTTGTATTTGTAACTGGGAAACTTCAGCTATAGAGCTGAAGTTATTTAGTTCATTGTATGTTTACTATCCCAAATGACACTCTTTTCATATAATTTTTACCTGAATTCTTTTACTGTAATTGTTATGGCCCAGTTGTCAGTTCCTTTTCTTTTCAATGGAACGATGACATAATATACAAACCTGAAGTCCATCATCCAGGAGTAAAAGCTAGATAGAAAACAAGCTTCTGGTGCAATATCTCGCCTTCACAAACTGTAGTAGTCACACAATGTCACATGGAAATCATTTAAGCATGAGATTTTGTAAGCAAAGTCAACCTATTGCACCTTTTAGCAAAAAGAATATATATTGCACCAGCAGATCATCTTTTCTCTAGGGTATTAGACTAGTAGACTAGATAGAAAATCGAAGAAGAAGAAGAAGAAGAAGAAGAAGAAGAAAATGAAAGAGGAGAAGGAGGAGGAGAAAGGGGGGCTGAAGTTATTTAAAAAGTAGGTACAAATTAAATGTTTTTAAAAAAATGGGTACAGGTTAAATGGGGGCGACCAAATAGGGTGCCCTGTGCAATTTTTATAATAATTTCGGACAAACAATCGTGGGCACACATTTGCGATCTTTTCCTAAAGAAAGAATACGCGAGGCTGAATGATATTAGGCTATATAGATGATGTTTACACCTCAATATTACCATGCTTTGTTGTTGTTTTATAGGTAAATTGCCAACAAAATGCTCTAAATAGTGTTCTTTTGTTCGCAGGGAATATTCTAAGTGAGGAAGCACCACGGAGTGTTTTGGAGGTAATAATGTGAAGAAAACGCCCATTCGATAAGTACCCGAGCACAAAGAAGCGAGAAAATGGTCTAAGAAAATTCCACTGCGACCGCAGTGGAACTGCGGTGCAACCGTGGCGGATTAAAATGCAAGGCTGAATGGTCAGCTCCCACCGTGGTCGACCGCGGTCCTGCTGCGACCGCGGTGCACTATTCACGCGTCAGGAAAATTTGGGGACCAAAGTGTAAATATGGGAAAACTTTTGTCAAACCCTTATAAGTTGTAGAAACTCACCCAAGATTGTTTTAAGCTTATATTAGATTACTTTTGGAGGCAAGAACAAGTGTAAGAAGATCAACCAAACATTAGAGTTTTTCTATATCTTTTATTTTCTTGCAATTACCCATTATGATTAATTTAGTAGTTTCATCTTGTTATGTCATGAGTAGCTAATTCCTTAGTCTAGGGTTTTGATAGAACCTATTGAAGGATGAACTTCTTGATTATATTAATATAGTTTGCCAGTTTAATCTCTATTTGATCAACTACGTGTTTGTTGTAGTTAATTGACAGGATCCTCAATTAGTTGTGCCTATTTAGTGTGCATAACTCGGGAGAGAGTGCATATTTAGGTAATTGTTTAACAACACCACTCCCAAAGTATAAGAGAGATCTATAACTGCGGGTTTAAAGGCGGGATTAGGGATAACGAAGCCTTGGGTGCAACCTAAAGTGAGCTGTAATAAACAAAGCCAGCTAGCGTATCTCGAAAGAGTGCATCTAGTAAATTATTGTAATTACTCGGGAGAGATTTATGGTAAGAGGAGTGCTCATGATTGATAGAGATGATTTGGTGATTCTATGTGAAGCATAACCGGGAGGGATTCCATCAATAGGGGAAATCATAGCCTTAGAACCTTCTCCTAATTGTTTACAACTAGATCATAGTTAGTTTTAAGCCGTTTAATTACATTCATTCTTAGTTAGTAGAGATACCATCAATTGTTATTGACAATGTTTGGGAAGTTGATTCCGTAGAGCTTAGTACGTTTAACGAAAGTAATTGATAAGTTAATTCCTTTTGGGTTCGACTCTAGGCTAAATACTCAGATTATATTTACAACGTCAGCATGTCCTTCTTATAAGGCATAGTTGGGCGAGATCAAGTTTTGGCGTCGTTGCTGGGGATTTAACGGTGTTATCAGTTACAATTGAAAGAAGTACAAAAATTCTTAGTATAGTCAGTGTTCTCTATACCCAATTTTTACATTGAAATTTTAACATTTGTTGACTTGGTTGTACAGGTGCATACCTAGAAACTCATCGAGAATTGGTGAAGTATTTGAAGCATTATCAGATCCGGAGAAAGTTTTCAAGACCTTGAATCGGGCCAACCGGAAAAACAAACAACAATAACCAACTGAATAGTTCGAAACAGAAATGGCAGATCACGAGGAAGACCCAGCTGTACCAATAGCGCCAGTGGCACCTCTTGTGCCAGAGGCTGCTCTCTATTATTGGGCACAACCCAAAGCTGAAAATCTGGCCACAGAGATTGTAGTCCCACAGATACAGGCTGAATCATTCCAAATCACGAATAACATGTTGTACTTGTTGCAGAACAAGGGACTATTTTCGGGGTCACAAGTCGAATATCCTCAGCAGCACTTGAAGAATTTCCTGTCTATCTGCAAAACCCAAAGGCAGCCCAATGTAACTCCGAAAGCAATCAAGCTGTTATTGTTTCCATTCTCAGTGACAGGAGCTGCCCAGACCTGGCTAAACTCACTCCCCATAAATTCTATAACAACATGGGAAGAGTTAGTCAACCAATTCCATAACAAGTCCCACCCACCCAACAAAACTGCTTAACAAATTTATAAAATTTTGAGTTTTAAACAGAGATCAATGGAGACACTGCATGAGATATGAGAGTGTTTTAAAGGGATGCTGGTCATATGTCCACACCATGGTATTCCAAATCTAATGTTGGGAAAGCGGTTTTACATGGGATTGTTAGATAGCGTGAAGAACATTGTTGATGCTTCAGCTGGTGGGGCATTTTTGAGCAAAACATGGAGAGATGGCCAGAGTTTGCTTCACAAGATGGCACAGAATTCAGGATGGACATCTAGGAATGCACCTATCACTCCAGTGGTGCACTTAGTGCATTTCGATCTATCCAACTCTATGGCTGAAAATATGGCCACCTTATTGACACAGATGAGTATACTCACCAAAAAGGTGGAAGAGTCAGGGCAGAAGTAGAAGGTACACATCGTAGATACTACCAATGGGGGTTTGTGCACATCTTGCATCAATCAGCCAATTGGTAACCAGTGGAATGCAGAACTTGATCATCATCACTACTCTGAAGACATGAACTATATGTCTAATTATGGAGGCTAGAGATAGGGTGGTCAAAATTGGGGCCAATAGAATCAGCAGTATAGGCCAGCCCAGCCACAGTTCAACAATGTGAACATGGGAGGTATGAGACCTCCTAACAATATGGCACCTTACCTAAGGCCATAGAGATATAATAATCAGAATCAGTAGTAGGGGTATCACCCTTCTCAGCAGCAGCATGTGGGAAGGCAGGAAGATGAGTTTGCTAGACTTGAGGCAATGATGCAGCCGATTATTGGGTCTAATGCAAAAATTAGTGAGAGAGTAGATACACATGATTCAGCGATCAAGAATATTGAAGTGCAGATGGGTTAAATTTCAATGTCTCTGAACAATCGTCCTCATAGGACACTACCTGCAGACTCCCAGATAAATCCAAAAGATCAAGGCCCGAAGCAGCTGATGGCGGTAAGTCTATGTAATGGCAGAGATTTGGATGTAGATCAAGAGAGGTCTCGAGAAAGAAAACAGGCTGAGACACTCATACCAGTGCCCATTGAGCTGGATGAGTCAACGAAACTGACAAAGGTGACAGTCCAGCCTACCCAGGAAGAAAATAACATTCAGATTGAGACCGAGAAAGAAGCTGAGACAGTCCAGGAACCAGTAGTTGATGTGGCAGCTGATAAAGATCAATCCCAAATGATTGGGAAGAAGAGACCTCCTGCACCCTTCCCTTAGAGGCTGGCTAAGTACCAAAAGGAGGCGCAATACAAGAAGTTCTTTGAGATGCTGAAGCAAATCTAGGTAAATATACCATTGATTGATGCTTTGAAGGAGATGCCTGGGTATGCAAAAATGATGAAGGACTTGATGTCCTGAAAATTTGATTTCCAAGACTTGGCCATAGTTACTCTTACTCAGACCTGTAGTGTAGCGGTGACTAGACCAATTGCGGAAAAGCTATCTGACCCAGGGAGCTTTACAATTCCATGCACTATTGGTAATTTTGTTTTTTCTAAGGCACTATGTGATCTAGGGGCCAACATTAATCTTATGCCCCAACGATTTATAAGATGCTGGGGATTGGAAGAGCTAGACCCACCTCTATGTTGTTGCAGCTGGCTGACAGGACTGTAAAACGACCCTCTGGTATCCTGGATGATGTGTTGATTCAGGTAGGGAAATTTGTGTTCCCTGCAGATTTTGTGATCTTAGACTGTAAAGTGGATGAAGAGATTCCCATAATTTTGGGAAGGCCGTTCCTGGCCACTAGAAGAGCTCTCATTGATTGTGAGACTGGGGAGCTAAAGATGAGATTGAACGACGAAGAAATAACATTCAATGTGCAGAAATCTATTAGGCGACCAAGCGAATTTGCCAATTGCTCTCTTATTGATGTCGTGGATGTAATTGTAGAGACTGATGATGAGATGCTGACTATTGAGGACCCCTTTGTTGCATGTTTGATGAATTTGGATGAGGTGAATGGAGAAGAACTGGTAGAATGGGTGTTGGCATTAAAGGGTAGAGGGTTCTGGGATAAAACTCTTGAATTTGAGCCTTTGCACTTAGAAAATAGAGAAACTCCTCCGGCCAAGCCATCCATCGAAGAACCACCAAAGCTGGAGTTAAAGCCACTGCCAGCCCAACTCAGGTATGAGTTCCTTGAACCTGACTCAACATTACCTGTTATTATCTCATCTAGTTTGTTAGATGTGCAGGCACAACAACTCTTGCAGGTACTTAAGGAATGTAAGACTACCATTGGGTGGACCATGGCAGATATAAAGGGGATCAGCCCCGCCTACTGTATGCACAAAATTCTGCTGGAAGAGGGATACAAACCTTCCAGGGAACACCAAAGAAGGCTGAACCCCAATATAAGGAAGTGGTGAAGAAAGAAGTGATAAAGTGGTTAGATGCGGGAATCATTTTCCCAATCTCTAACAGCAGCTGGGTTAGCCCGGTTCAATGTGTACCTAAAACGGGTAGCATGACGGTAGTTAAAAATGATAACAATGAACTGATCTCTACGAGAACCGTCACGGGCTGGAGAATTTGCATGGATTACAGAAAGTTAAATCTAGCCACCCAGAAAGACCACTTCCCACTTTCCTTCATTGATCAGATGTTAGACAGATTGGCAGGGAGGTCACACTTCTGTTTTTTGGATGGGTACTTAGGGTACAATCAGATCTCCATTGCACCAAAAGACATAGAGAAGACCTCCTTCACTTGCCTGTATGACATTTATGCCTTTCGGAGGATGCCCTTTGGCCTATGAAATGCACCCACCACATTCCAAAGGTTCATGATGGCCATATTCACTGACATGGTAGAGGACATAATGGAGGTGTTCATGGATGACTTCTCAGTGGTGGGGAACTCAATTGATGAGTGCCTGATAAATATGACTCGTGTACTAAAATGGTGTATCGAGACTAACCTGGTTCTTAATTAGGAGAAGTGTCACTTCATGGTACAAGAGGGCATAGTCTTGGGGCACCGAGAGTCAATCAAAGGAATTGAGGTGGATCGTGCTAAAGTGGATGTGATAGCAAAGTTGCCCCCTCCAACTTCAGTCAAGGCAATCAGGAGCTTCCTTGGGCATGCCGATTTCTACCAGAGATGTATAAGAGACTTCTCAAAAATTGACAATCCTCTCTGTAAGTTGTTAGAAAAATATCACCCTTTCTTGTTTTTTGACGATTGTAGGATAGTATTCGAGGAGCTGAAAAAGTGGCTGGTCACAGCACCTATCATTGTTTCCCCCGACTGGGAGAAACCATTCGAACTCATGTGTGATGCCAGTGACTACGCAGTGGGGGCAGTGCTGGGACAGCGGAAAGACAAGCTGATACATCCAATCTACTATGCTAGTAGAACACTGAGTAGAGCCCAGCTGAATTACACTGTGACTGAGAAGGAGATGTTGGCTGTGGTGTTTGCTTTCGACAAGTTCAGATCATACCTGATTGGCTCCAAGGTAATTGTATACACCGATCATGCAGCTCTCAGGTACTTGATTGAGAAGAAGGAGTCTAAGCTGTGCCTGATTCATTGGGTGTTGCTACTACAAGAATTCGACCTCGAAATTCATGACCGTAAGGGCACAGAAAACCAAGTCGCTGATCATCTATCACGACTTGAGGGAGCTGAAGATTCAGTTGAGGTTGAGGATATTCTGGAAACCTTTCTAGACGAGCAGCTGCTCGCTACTAGTCTTGAGCAAGCGCCATGGTATGCAGACTTTGCAAATTACCTGGCCAGCGGTATAGTTCCCTATGACCTTTCATCTGTACAAAAGAAAAAATTTTATCATGATTGCCGCATGTATTATTGGGATGAACCTTATCTGTTTAGAATATGTGTTGACAATATGATCCGGAAGTGTGTCCCTAAGATAGAACAATCTTCTGTTTTGCAGGCTTGTCACGCATCGACATATGGAGGACATTTTGGAGGGGTCAGGACAGCTACGAAAGTGCTAGAGGCCGGATTCTTTTGGCCAACAGTGTTTAAAGATGCGCACCAATGGGTGAAGGGTTGCAATGAATGTCAGAGGACCGGGAACATTTTCCATCGCCATGAGATGCCTATGAACCCGATTTAAGAGGTGGAAGTATTTGATGTCTGGGGGATTGACTTCATGGGTCCCTTCGTCAGCTCCTTTGGCAATAAGTACATACTTGTTGTTGTGGATTACGTGTCCAAATGGGTAGAATTTGCAGCGTTGCCCACTAATGATGCAAGAGTGGTGGTGGGATTTTTGAAGAAGAACATATTCACCCGCTTTGGGACACCAAGAGTGATTATCAGTGACGGAGGCACTCACTTCTGTAATAGAACTTTCGAAAAGTTGCTAGAAAAGTTTGATATACGCCACAAGGTGGCTACCCCATATCACCCTCAGACTAGTGGGCAAGTTGAAGTGTCCAACAAAGAGATAAAGAGTGTGTTAACCAAGACTGTGAATGCCACAAGAACTGATTGGGCGAAAAGCTAGATGATGCACTCTAGGCTTATAGAACTGCTTTTAAAATACCAATTGCTATGTCACCATATAAGTTGGTGTTCGGAAAGGCCTTCCACTTGCCAGTGGAAATTGAACGTAAAGCGTGGTGGGCATTGAAATAGCTGAACTTAGATATTGAGGTTGCGGGCACAACAAGAATCACTGAATTGCATGAGCTTGATGGGTTCACGCATCTTGCTTATGAGAGCACAAAGTTGTACAAGGAGAGAATGAAGAGGTTGCACGACCAGAACATTGTTGAGCGACATTTCAAACCCGTGGACATGGTACTGCTCTATAACTCAAGATTACGGTTGTTCCCTGGTAAGCTTAAGTCACGATGGTCTGATCCATTTCGAGTGGTAGAAGTCTTCCCTTTAGGAGCTGTGGAGATTGCCTCGGAGAAAGACTTTCACACATTTAGAGTCAATGGACAGATATTGAAGTTATACATAGGCATGAAGGAGCCAAAGGGAGTGTCTGAGATAAATCTGACGGAACCTCAGAGGTCGAACGAGCCTTAAATGCGCTTGTCTGCATCGTGTCGTGACGTTAAATCAGGCGCTGCATGGGAGGCAACCCACGAAGATTGTTGTTAGTGTGTTCTTGTAACTTTCTATATATATAAAGAACGTTAGCACCGCGACCGCGGTAGGACCGTGGTGAAAGGCAAGTGTTCTGCCTAGCGTCTCCCCACCCACCGTGACCGCGGTGAGACGCAACCTCTCTACCTCAGAGTATTAAACCCATCGCGGCCGCGGTGGAACTGCGGTCGACCGCGGTGGGTACCAGGTACTTTATTTTTTTAAAATTTGTTTTCGTTTTTCTTTCTTTTTCTTTTTATTTTACTTTTATAATTACTCATGAAACAATACCCCCCCCCCCACATATTTCATCTGCCCCTCCCTTCTAATTCTCCATCTCACTCTCTCTCTAAACCCTATCCCCCCAAATCCTCTCTTCTTCTTATTCTTCAATCATCCCACCTCCCCCATCTCCATTCCTCTCACCCTTCTTCCATTAAGGTATGTAACACTCTTCTCTCCCTTCTCTTTTCATTTTGTATTTTATTGTAATATATGCTAGTTTAATGTTGTTATGGTGTAGTAATTGTTAGTAGCTTTTTGTTAGCTTATTCTTCTTTTTTTGTGTGTGAATTTCGTTTTTTAGGAATGGTTGGTAAAGGGGCTGTGTGTTTAATGTGGTGGTGAGGTGTATGTTGATGGGTGATTGAATGAAGTAAGTGTGGGG
Source organism: Nicotiana sylvestris (assembly GCF_000393655.2). Lineage (NCBI taxonomy): Eukaryota > Viridiplantae > Streptophyta > Magnoliopsida > Solanales > Solanaceae > Nicotiana > Nicotiana sylvestris. The sequence continues at coordinate 57,695,729 of NC_091065.1, forward strand.
TGTGTTGGTGTAGTGGTATACTTGATTTGGGAGAAGTTTTGATGTATCCATGAGGTCTATATGTGTTAATATAGTGCCTTGCCCACAGAAATTGTCCCAATGGAGTTATAAGGGCTAATGTGACATGGTTGTGGTGAAGTTTGACTAACCACCTATAGTCACACATTTCACACACTCACTAATAGGCGTTTCTCTGTTTCACAGGTATAATGAGTTCATCTAGGAAGAGACGCAACACCGGGTCCTCCGCTAGTGGATCGGGAAGCTCCTCGAGAGTCAGGAGTCAGGCCAGTGCACCACAGTTTGACAGCACGAGGTTTGTCTCCCAACTGGCGAAAGACAGATACAATGCAAAGGCAACAAAGAAATTACTACATGAGGTGCATATTGACAGATAAGCCTTAGAGGTGGAATGCCCGAACATCTTCAATAAATTGAGGAGGTGTTAGCTGGACATCTTCTTCGAGGTACCGGAGGTGGCCAATGTTCAGATGGTCAGAGAATTCTGCGCAAACTGCCCGGAGCGTGAGAATGGGGTTGTTACTGTGCGCAATACCCCGGTAAATGCATCTATCGAGGCCATTCGCATGGTTTATCGGCTGCCAGTGTTCAGGGGAGAAGCTGATAATTATCGTACTTTTAGCCGAACAAGTGCCTTGTGGGGAACTCTTCTTGAAACTATCTGTGTACCAGACAGAGAATACATATGGATAAAGCCCAGGATCACAGTTAACTCCCAGTCTCTCAATTGAGAGTCCAAGTGTTGGCTAACTATTATCAACAGTCGGTTGTTGCCTTCCAGCAACACGACTGATGTCAATCTACCACGGGCGACAACAATCTACTGTTTCATGGCTCACAGGGATTTTGATGTGGCCCAGCTCCTCCATGACGAGATGCTCATTAGATCACCTGAGTTGCTCAAAGGCTTCTACTTCCCTTCTCTAGTCACCAGACTGTGCCCCCTTTCTAGAGTCCCTGAAGACCTTAGAATTGATGGGAAATTACCACTAAAAGCCCCGTTCTTGGTAAGAAAAATTAGAATTGGGATGGAGCCGGTGGTGAATATTGATGAATCAGATGATGAATCAGATGATGAATCTGATGATGATGATGATGATGATGATGATGCTGAGGTAGCTGAGATCCCACCACCCACGAGAGTTGAAGAGGTAGGCCCATCGCATCCCTGCCGGAATACCCGTATGACATCTTTGGAGCAGGAGATGGCTAGGTTGCGTACCTCAGTCACTGATTTGGGTGCCCGCATAGACGCGGTGGCTGACCGGCCGGTGAAGTCGGAGAAGAAATTCTTAGGCTGGCTGAGAGCTCTGGGCCGTGCTTGCAATGTGAACCCCGACACCGTCTCCGATCAGGAGTGATCCTTCAGGGAAGTTCCTTTACCTCACTGTTCTTTAAATTTTTCAGCCATGAGGACATGTCTACATTTTAAGTGTGGGGTGGGGGATACTTCATTGTATGTATGTAATTGTAACAATTGATTGTTTGATTTTATTTTATTTTTTTGCTTTGATTGTTTTGGTGTTGAGTAATAGTTCATTAGGTAAGTTAAAATAGTAAGTGACTTGTCCCTACGACGGATCTCTTTCGGCAGGGTTCTTGAGGGGCTAAGTCGAGAAAAAAAAGGGGAATATAGAGAGTCTTCCTGATGACATATCCTTTAGACAATTTTCTTGAGGGAAGTTAGTCTAGAGAAAATACCCAAAAAAAAGATTTTTTATTTTATTTTTAGGTAGTGTAGTAACTCCCTCTTGGTTTTTCTTTGGGCCACGGTTCTTTTACAAGGGTTTAGCTTGAACCAAGTGTAGGTAGTTTTTGTTCATTTTGTTTTTTTTTAAGTTTTTAGATTAGGACTAATGGGCTACGAGCTAAAATCGAAGGAGAAACCCTTAGCGTTGATACACCTGAACACAATAGACACTAGAGTGTAATGCTTAGTCTCAATGGTTGGATATTTCTAAAGTGCCTTAAAATTGTATGTTTGTGTCTAACTTGAACACTCAAAAGAGAATGTCTTGATAAATCAATCCGAAGTGAATCATGTGCCATGTGTGTGTGAGTTTTACTGTGTTCCATGATTCACAATTGATGCCTAGAACTTGCCCCGTGTGTTTGCAAAGCGAAATAGTAGTTTCATTCAGTCTTAGAAGTGATATAGGCATTTCTTTGTTGAACCAGACATATAAAGTAAACCCACCTGAATGTAATACATCTTAGTTAACCTCGTTGAGCCTATAAGCCTGTTTCTTTGGCAACCACATTGCGAACCTTACCCAATTGTTTGAATAACCTTCTGTTTGAACCCTTTTACCTCCCATAAGCACTTGAATGGTATTGAAGTTTTGCAAAAAACACAAGTGTGGGGTGGTGGTTTGGTTTTTGAGTGGAACCATTGAAATAGAGAAAATGTGCAGAGTTTTGAAGAGTAAAAGAATGAGAACCACAGAAAAAAATGAGTAAAATGTAGTAATTGATAAGTGGTGGTTTGTTACAACTGCACCTAATGGATGGGGAATGTTGTAAATGAAAAAAAAAGAAGTGGTGGAGTGTTTGGTTGACATAAAGTATGTTTTTGAATGTGAATGTAATTGTATTAAAAGTGCTTAAGGAGGTTAGTCACTATTCCCCAAATATATCCTACCCGTCCTTTAGCCGACATTACAACCAAGTGAAGTCCTATTGATCTTAAACTGAGTGGACTCGATTAGTGGAGTATTAAACTACGGGCAAGATTATGGTGCAGCTTTGTGGCATGTGAATGTTCTTTTTGAGAGTGAGCAAATTTTGTCCATCTAAGTTCCTACTTGTTCTAAATATCATTATATGTGGAACTACTCTCTTGTGTGATGTGAGGGCATGTGATTCACAAAGGAAAGGTAAGTCTTGACTCTTGTATAGAGTGGTTTGAGTAAGTGCGAATGTTGCATGGTACGAGAGATTTGACTTTTGAGGTAAAGGTTGTTCACTACTAGGTGCAACTTTGGTAAAATGTTCAAGGTGTGAGTCGTTAAGGGAAAACCTTAGGGAAGGAACGTTGATGGAGTGTGGTGTATTGCTCGACGACTAGAAATGATTTAAGTGTGGGGTGTTGATATTAGGCTATATAGATGATGTTTACACCTTAATATTACCATGCTTTGTTGTTGTTTTATAGGTAAATTGCTAATAAAATGCTCTAAATAGTGTTCTTTTGTTCGCAAGGAATATTCTAAGTGAGGAAGCACCACAGAGTGTTTTAGAGGCAATAATGTGAAGAAAACGCCCACTCGAGAAGTACCCGAGCACAAAGAAGCGAGAAAATGGCCTGGGCAAATTCCACTGCGACCGCGGTGCAACCGCAACGGATTAAAACGCAAGGCAGAATGGTCAGCTCACACCGCGGTCCTGCCACAACCGCGGTGCACTGTTCACGCGTCAGGAAAATCTGGGGACCAAAGTGTAAATTCGGGGAAACTATTGCCAAACACTTATAAGCTGTAGAAACTCGCCCAAGATTGTTTTAAGCTTGTTTTAGACTACTTTTGGAGGCAAGAACAAGTGTGAGAAGATCAACCAAACATTAGAGTTTTTCTATCTCTTTTATTTTCTTGCAATTACCCATTATGATTAATTTAGTAGTTTCATCTTGTTATGTCATGAGTAGCTAATTCCTTAGGCTAGGATTTTGATGGAACCTATTGAAGGATGAACTTCTTGATTATGTTAATATAGTTTGCCAGTTTAATCTCTATTTGTTCAACTACGTGTTTGTTGTAGTTAATTGACAGGATCCTCAATTAGTTGTGCCTATTTAGTGTGCATAACTCAGGAGAGAGTGCATATTTAGGTAATTGTTGAACAACACCACTCCCAAAGTATAAGAGGAATCTATAACTGCGGGTTTAAAGGCGGGATTAGGGATAACGAAGCCTTGGGTACAATCTAAAGTGAGCTGTAATAAACAAAGCCAACTAGCATATCTCGGGAGAGTGCGTCTAATAAATTATCGTGATTACTCGAGTGAGATTTACGGTAAGATGAGTGCTCATGATTGATAGAGATGATTTGGTGATTCTCTGTGAAGCATAACCAGGAGGGATTCCATCAATAGGGGAAATCATAGCCTTAGAACCTTCTCCTAATTGTTTACAACTAGATCATAGTTAGTTTTAAGCCGTTTAATTACATTCATTCTTAGTTAGTAGAGATACCATCAATTGTTATTGACAATGTTTGGGAAGTTGATTCCGTAGAGTTTAGTACGTTTAACGAAAGTAATTGATAGGTTAATTCCTTGTGGGTTCGACTCTGGGTTAAATACTCAGATTATATTTGCAACGTCTGTGTGTCCTTTTTATAAAGCATAGTTGGGTGAGATCACTGAACATCTGGATAACATTATATTAACATCTTGTTTGGATGGTTGTTACCCATTGTATCGTATTGTATCGTTACTTTAAATACAATGTTTGTTTTGATTGTTACTTCAATTTTATTGTATCGTATCGTTAAATCCGTCATTGCATAATGACGAAATGTGCAACTTTATGTAACGACCGATTTGGTGTGGTCGTGTCGTTACCTTGTCTTTTTCTCTCAATCTCACCCTCTATTATTATTAAATTATTTTATTTTATCATTTATCCTACCTTTTTATCTAATAATTTTACGTTGTATCATAATTTTTCTTTATAATATTGCAAGTTTATTCTTCATATTGCTGGTGCGTAATATCATGAAACCATGGCAAACGACACAACCTATCCAAACATTATATTTATCAAACAATGCAGTACAATACAATATAGTACAATATAATATATTATGAAACTATGCATAACAACCATCCAAACAAGCTGAAGGAAAAGTGAGAATCACTTGCATATAAGATAATATTCGTGTAGGTTTTTAGCCAAACATAGTATTGCCACTTACTTATGAAGCGTGAATTGTAGCCCCAAACTTGATCTTCCTCCGCAATGTTCTGTTGCGGAAACCAATTGGCTGGACTTTGATACTTGTGTGGGCAAGTATTTTTCTAGAATAATAAAGTCTTTTTCTCCAAAAAAAAAAAAAAAACACTCTCTCCAAAAGAAAAAAATGCATTCATTTTTCCGTAGGAAATAATCCCCTTTCTATATCCTATATTTTTCTTGGCTAAAATCTTTACCAAAATGTGTATGGTTTTCTTCCACTAAAAAACGATTTTCAAAGTCCTAACATAGGTTAGGCAAAACAAAGACCCCATAATTAATTAGTGAGGATTTCATTCATGAAAATAATTTTATTTGTCCGAATTGCTCATATCATAATAAATTAATTATAAGTTATTTTATTAAAAATTCGTAATTTCACTTTTCATTAGAATTTGAGTTATTTCTATCAAAATCTTGTTTAACTCCCCTTATTAAGAGTATAGATACCAATCATTTAAATTAAATTACTGAAAATTTTTCTTAATTATAAATTCCTTTAGACTTACGTTTCACTTACTTCACCTGTTAGACATGAAATTTACCGACCTGGTTTACACGTGAAATTTTATGAGTTTTCTAAATGTAAACTAAAACATGAATTATATCAACTAATTATTACTTTACAATTGTATATTGCCATCATCCAATATATTAGGCATATTGATCCAAAAGGTATTAATATATTAAATGAACTAGATAATTTGTTTAAGATAGTTAATATTAAATACTTTTTTTTAAAATAAATTTTCCTATTATCTGGGAGTGTTGTATTAATCAAAAGAAGGTTTTCATTAGTACAACACAAGGGTAATGGTTACCCTTCAAAAAATATGGCTAGGTGGTGATATAATACAGATTCACCTGCCACTACCAATAAAAATCCTAGCTTATAAAAAAATTAGCCTTGTCATGCTTGATTTTAATACTTGAAATTTGGCTTTTGTCCAGGTGAAAGGGGCCCTTAGCTCCTTTAGGAAGTTGCTGACCAGAGAAGTAATAAGATCCATTCTGAGCTTTGGTCGCCAATTTTGCTAAACAATTAGCTAGTTGGTTAGCTTTTCTGTAACAATGGTTGATATTTATATTAGCCGTGTGCCTCATTTGTATTATCTTCTCAGTGATCCGAGCCATCCTGTAATTCGTCTCCTTCTGCTCCCTTAAAATATCAACGAGCAAGAGTAAATCCATCTCTAAAGTGAAAGTTGTATACCCATTTTGTATACACTAGGTAATTCCTAGAATTGGTGCCTAAGCTTCTGCGAGATTGTGATTATTGTATCTACAAGGGAATGAGAATGCCATGATAATCTCAGTATTGTCATTCCTCAGTGCACCTCCCAATCCAGCCCTCCCATCGCTCTTGTTAAAACTTCAATCTGTGTTTAGCTTGAGAGATACAATTTTTTATTTTTGCCATTGAACAACCATGGAGTTTTGTTTGGGATGCATCCTTACTAGAATGTCACAGAAACTGTCCGAGGATAACTTGAGTTTACAATTAGGGTAGGCCTTGTTGATTGCAGCTTTCACATTTCAACTGATTTGCTGCTTCAGTTTATAGAGATTGAATTTCTTCTGATCTCCATACCTGCAAGCACAAGTTTCTTTCCACAGTACCCAACATATTATAATAGGAGTAATACTTAACACTAGCTTATGTACATCATTAGCAGACTTAGTATTCCACCAAGTATATCACATATTTCTAATAGGGTGGGAGTGATAGCTAATCTCAAGTTGATAACCAAAAAGTTTCCAAACATAACTGGCGGCCTGTCCTTCTACAAAAACATGATGCATATATTCATAAGCAGGGTTCTCACAGCAATTACACCTAGAAACAATCTGTCTTCCAAACCTAGAAACGACTTCATCAAATGGGAGTTTTCCTTTCCAAAGCCTCCAAACCATAAATCACGTATTACAAGGAATATCGGAATTCCAAATCTTACCAATATGATGCTGCTTAGGTTTAGAGTTTCTTACCAGATGCCAAGCTGTCTTCTTTGAGTATTTGTCATTTTCCATAAGGTCCCAATAAACCTTATCCTCTTTGTCTTGGTTTCTAATGTCAATGTTAAGGATATGATTAATCAGTTACTCTGGAAGAATATTCTTCAGCTTACCAACATCTTACCTGCCCTCAGTGATGAATTCACGTACCAAGGTTTTATGGCTCTTCCTAGTGTTAGTACCTAAAACTGCAAGATGATTTTTTGAGGTCCAATTATCCCACTAAAAACTACTTGATCCTAAATTGATTTGCTAGACTATGTGTTTCCCTGCAATGCTTCTAATTTTAAGAACATGAATCCAGGCATGTGAGGTCCCAACAGTCCATTGTTTCGAAACCAAATGATATCTAATACAATATTTTTAACTAACATATGTTGCTCATAGAGATGATGTGGATCTAATCCTCCACCACATCTTTATAGCCAATATATCACTGATTTGTTTTTACTTTTTTAACACTAATACCACCCTCATCTGTAGGCACAATGAGGTTATTCCAGGAGCTCTAGTGATACCTTTTGTGCTCAATAGAATTATCCTAGAAAAAATTAGCAAAATATTTTTTAATTAGTTTAAAAGTAGTTCTAGGGGGGTACATAGCTGATAATGTATAAATGGACAAAGATTGAAGGACTCTTTTAATCAACACAGTCTAACCCCCATATGACAAGAGCTTGCCTTGCCAACCATTGAACCTTTTCACTATCTTACAAATTAAGATGTCAAAAAATTCAGTCTTTTTTCTACCCACATAGAGAGGACAATCAAGGTAATTAAAAGGAAAATTCTTATCCATAAAACCAGAGCACTTCCTAATTCTATTAATCATGTCTGCTAAAGTCTTAGGAGCAGTGAGGAAAAAACTCTTGTCTCTGCTAACCAATTGACCAGAGCTTTTCTCATAGTTACCAATTGACTTCATAACAGGATTAATAGATTCAGAACTACCACTATAGAAAATAACAATATCATCTATATAAGCTAAATGATTAATTTTGGGGACCTTATCATGCATAGAAAAAGGAATGAAATCAGGATGATTATACAAGTTATTAAGAGACCTTGAGAGAACCTCAGCAGCTATAATGAACAAAGAAGAGGAAAGGGGATCACCTTGTTTAAGACCTTGAGAGGAAGAGAAAAAACCTTGTCTAGATCCATTAATAATGATCGAATACCACACATTCGAAATCAAATTTTGAACTATGTCTATCCAATGTTAAAGAAACCAAATTTACTTAAACAGAATAAACAAAAGGCTATGCCATTTTATCATAGGCCTTAGCCATATCAAGCTTAATAACAATATTACCACCCTTGTTCTTATCAGAAATCTTGTGAAAAATCTCTTGATCCAGTAAAACATTTTCGGAAATTAGTCTATCCTTCGCAAAACCACTTTGATTAGGAGAAACTAATTTGTGCAAGAAGGGGTTTAGCCTTAAAGAAAGAATTTTATAAATGATTTTGTTAGAGAAGTTAGACAAACTAATTGGTCTAAAATCTGAAAAACAAGAAGGAGCATCAATTTTGGGAATCAAAACTAAGCAAGTATGAGAGAAGAATTTAGTCAAACCTTTCTCTTTGAAGAACTCCAACACAAAAGCAACTATATCCTCTTTGATAGTATCCCAGCAATTGTGGAAGAATGCTCCATTATATCCATCTGGTCCAGCTGTGCTAGCAGCACTTAGGCTCAATACTGCATTTTTAATTTTCGCTTCATCGGGCATCTTACTAAGACTTCAGTTATCCTTGTCAGTAATGCAATAAGGAATACACTCTAAAATAGAGGGATTGAGGTTAGGAGTTGGTAAGTTAAATTGAGAATTGAAGTGCCTAACTGTTGCTTTAGAAATCTTCTCATCCCCCATAATCCATTACCCTTATGATTCCTGATTCTGTTTACCTGTTGCTTCCTCCTTTTTTCCCTGAGAATGCAGTGAAAATATCGTGTATTACTGTCATCATCTTCAAATTATTTTATCCTAGATTTCTATTTGAGAAGAGAGTCTTGGATACTAATCCATCTAATATATTCTACATGAGCTCTGTTCACATTTTCTATGCTCTGCTCTGTGTTGTCTTCGATGTCTTTATCTTCCAAATAATGAAGCTTCTCCTCCCAATTGATAACAAATTCATTTATGTCACCGATGTCTTTCCTGGACCATTTACTTAATCTCTTACTGAGAGCCTTCAGTTTGGATTGCAAGATCCACATAGGATTACGTATAACTTTTGTATTCCAAATTCCCTTTAACAATATTATAGAAACCAGCATGATTAACCCAATAGTTAAGGAATCTGAAATATTTAATGTAATTGTAGTTAGCATAAAGATTCTTCATGAGCAAAGGTCTATGATCTTATCTGGTCCTTGCCAATACCCAATTGAACATCTTTGAAAGAGATTGTCCCATAGGCCATTCACGAAGACTCTATCCAATCTTTTTCAAATTCTCTTCCTAGGTCTCCTGTTATTACACCAAGTAAAATTTGGACCAAAGTAACCAATATCAGTAACTCTACAACTATCCATATAATTTTGAAAATCAATGCTTTGTACACTCTATGAAGTTTACCCCCTAATATTTTTACTAGGATCAAGGATCACATTAAATCTTCCCCGATACACCAAGGAGCATCCACCAATTGACTATTGTGTTGCAAAGAAGACCAAAGGACTCTTTTATCCTCTGAATTACATTTAGCATATAGTGATGTGATAAAGATATCCTGAGAACCAATAGCTTTCTCCAATTTGATTGTAATGTCTTGTTCACTTTCTGTGAAGATCATTTTATTGTTGTGTGAGTTCCAAAAGTAATAGATTTGACCATTTTCATTAGCATGGCAATGTTGATACCCTAAAAATCTCCTGTAACCATCGACATTTTCTTTAGAAATAAAAGGTTCAAAGACAGTTACGAAATATGTGTTGTTGATGTAAATCAGTCTTTGAAGCCTGTGAATGGCTTTTTTGGACCTCACCCCTCTTATATTCCAAAAGATTGAACTAATCATAAGAACAATTTAGGGTGATTTCCTCTCTTTGTTTCCTTCTTTGAGAAGGGTATGTTCTGTTTCTATGGCCTTTGCTAATTTTTCTAGTTTCACTTCTCCCTCTTTTAGCAATGTATTGGTTATCTTCTTTCTAACTTTCTAAAACTTCCTCTATGTTTTAATTCTCAGTGTCACTACCTCTGTTGGAGCTCATGTTGATTCTGTTAATTCTGGCCTCATTTAAATCTCGTTCCCACTCTTTTCCATCCAAATCGACTACTAAATTTATGCCAAGTTGATTTCTTATCTCTATTGGAATAGTAGAGGTGCTTGAATAACAGGTTTTATGCTTGTTTGCTTTTCCTCTACCTTGCTTTCTTCCTCCCTGATATTCTCCTTATCATCCGACCATTGATTGCCATCTTCCATAACTATATTAGGGGCTTTCTCCTTCTCTCTCCTTTCACTCCTGCAATTTTCATTAATACTCTGTTTCTCATGTTCATGCATATCAAGAGCTTCTTGATTCTGTATACTGTCTCTAATTACTGCTATAGATTGATCATTCTGTTTGCTCATCGATGTAGAATCAGTATCCTTTTGTTACTATTCTTGGCAAGTTTGAATCTTACTTTGCTTTTCTTCTTCGACATCTTTTTGGCTTTCTTCTTCTTAGTTCTTTACTTCATGCTTTTCTCCTCCTTATTGATAATGGTTTTTATATTTTCATACCCTTCTTCCTGTTGCTTTTTACTGATGTCAACACTGTGAGAGTCCACTTGAATTGTGTCCTCCTTGCCATTTTTCACCATCTTTTTCATAGAATGTGCTTCATCCTCATTTTTAATACTCTCATCTCTATCTCCCTCCTCCTTCACTTGATCATCCTTTTTCTTTTCAAGAGCCCTACAATTGACTATGTTGTGACCCAATTTCCGACGGTGTTTATAATATTTTGGAACGCCTTCATATTCTAATTTTTGGGTATATCCTTTTAACAACAATTCATTATATTCTTGTCCCACTAAAACACTCTGAGGCAGAGGTTTTAATAAATAGGTCCACTTCCACTCTAATCTTGGCCATACTAGGCCTTGTTCTATCCATTGTAGCAGCATCTAGAGCAAGAGGCGTACCTACAAAGCTCAATAATTATTTTATGTAGTGCCAATCATGCATATGAAACAGTAAAGCTGGCAGAAGAACCCAGGCCAGAGTGACTGGAAAATCCTCCTCTAGCTTGAAGTCTGGTGGCCACTTTTGTAACCACATTTGCATTCCGTCAATTTCTATTACTCTTATAAACCATACTGATCTCCAGTCATCCTCATTGAAGAGATCAATGAAGACATTGTGATTGTCACAGACCCATATTCTGACCGTCTCCTTCAGTGGAATAATTTCCTTAAATCTTGACCTAATCCGGTCAATTTGGGGGCATGGTCGAAGAAATCTTCCTATAATTGTGTACTTACAAGAATTTGCCATTATGCCATAGTAGTCTTTAGCTTTGAAATTACAGCTAGCATGCCATTGTGAGTCGAATGCCTTGCTATCACTTTTTCCTTTTCATGTCGATTGGAATTTGGATTGGGGATCTAAGAAGATGTTGAAGGAGCTGTGATGGTGTTAGCATAGATTTGTTTTCCTAGTTTAGAATCATCACTGTGAGCTATTTCACCCATTGGGAGAGACTGATCTGCCGTACGCGCCGGTGGAATGCCTCCCGATGGCTCCATCTAGTGGAGCGTGAGCAGTACGCGTTAAGACAAGAGTTCTAAAATAGCCGTTGTAGAGAGAAGTTTTAGAGAGATGTGACATTTTAGTATTAAATACTTATTTCTATTTAGTCATTTTAATGCAGTCATAATATAGCAGCTCGAGACGTTAGAATTACACCATTGTCATAATTAAAATAAATTATATTTAATCATGTACTACAACAATACAGATGGCATATCCAAACTCCATCTTAAATTGTAAACTAAAACTTTGTAACTTATAAGAATTGATGATTTATTTTTCTCTGTATAAACTAAATTCCATACAATATCACATCGACGAATCACCAATCTATTTAATGCAAAAGTTTATTAAATTTAAGTAATTAAATATTATTTTATAATAAATAATATATCTAATTATGCGATTAGTATCATATATCCCAACAATATCCTCTCAAACTTTTAATAATGACAAAGTGATAGAATATATATACTATGTCTAAATGCACGATTACTAATAATCTCATCATATACAACAAAGAAAATCACGATCCAATGTATACACAAACAGAAGACGTTTGGGAATAGGACAATATTGAAATCTCACAATTGTACTTCTGGAACGACAATTATATTTATTCCATAAAAATATATAGATCACAATTTCATTCATAGTCCAAACAGTAAATTGATTAAGTTCAATAAAGGCCGTCAAATTACAAAAAAAAAAAAAAAAAAAAAAAGAAAAAAAGGTGAGAGTAACATGAGATCGGATCAAAGATTTTATATAAAAATAGGAAGACGCTGATACAAGTGTGCAGTCAATCTAGGAGTAGGCACAGCTTGTAGAGGTGTTAGCATGCAAGTGACAGTTCCAGGGCTCTCCAACATGTCAATGTCCTCAAGCTTGACTCCAGCAGGTGGAGACCATTTAAAATGGTGCAATAAGCGAGCTAACATAGAGGTGACCAAATTGATGGCAAGATTTGTACCAGGACAAATACGCCTACCAGCACCAAATGGTAACAGTCGAAAATCATGACCCTTCATGTCAACATCATCCTCTATGAACCTTTCAGGTCTGAATTGCAAAGGATCCTTCCACACGTTTGGATCACGTCCAAGTGCCCAAACATTTACGTGTACAATGGAACCTTTAGGAATATTGTAACCACCAACTTTGACATTGGCACCAGCCATGTGGGGAAGCATTAGTGGAGTTGGAGGGTGCAACCTTAGTGATTCCTTGGCTACACTTTGTATGTATGGCAGTTTGGATATATCCGATTCGGTTATGGTACGGTCCGACCCAATAACCCGGTCTAGCTCCTCTTGGACCTTTTGTTGAACCCTTGGGTTCTTGACTACTTCTGCCATAGCCCATTCAACTGTTATAGCTACTGTATCCATCCCTGCTGTTACCATATCCTACAATAATTGATTCATAACATATTAAATTATACTATAATTTTAGTCAACACTTTTCTTCTGACCATGAAGACATGATAATGACCAAAAGCGAAAAAGATTATGCTGTTTTCCACTTCTAACACCTAACTCATCCAATTATTTCACTTTCATTAATTTATTATACGCTTATATTCGTTCTTCATTTAAAACCCTACTCATGCTATATATATATATATATAAACACTCAATGATAATACCAAGTTACCATTAACTCCTGTAGGATGAGTTAATTTTCAATTTTAAAATTTGTTAGGAGTAATTACCGACTATCTAACAGCAGTAATAGATAAAACATTGTGCCTGCCAAGAAAATTAACGAACTCAACCAAATACTGAAACCTTGAAATGAGAGGGAAAGAATATTGTTAGTGACTAACCCAAAGGAGGCCAATAACGGTGTCATCGCTAAGATCATATTCTTTCTGAAGAGTGAGCAAAGCATCGACAAAGTGTTGTTTAGTTTCACCAGTTTTTTTCCTTGCAATAGTGTGTTCTTCCATAATAACCCTAGTAAATCTATCCAAACGACTATCTTGAGCCTTGAGAGCTTCGTTGTCATCCTTGTAAGCCCAACGTAGCCATGGAACAAACTCCCCTAGGTTGAGTTTCCCTCCAATCTTCATCCCATTGGAAACTATGTCTTTCAGTTCTTGACCTTGCGCATCAACCTTACCTTGTGAGTTCATAAACCTCTTCCCAAATGTTAGCCTTGTTATATTGTTGAATGCTACTGATCCCAAGTAGCTCCTCATTATCAAGCTTTTACCTATGTTGCCTGCACATATTAAGAACATGAACTTATATTAGTTATAGTGCAATATATTGAAAGTATACAAATCTTTCTACACTATTAGGTTGTTTAAGAGCGGGAGCGTATTTAGGGGGTGGAAGGGGTTCACCCGAACTCCCTTTGCCAAAAAATTACACTGTATGTATACATAGGGCGAAATTTATTTTTTCCCTTTAAATATTATGTCTTGAATCTCCTTGATACATTCAAAACCTTTGTAAGATCATTATTGGTTTAATTCCCACTAGCTACAATTTTTTTAACTTTTTTTAAACCCCTTAATGAAAATACTGTCTCCGCCTATAAGAGCTAGCTAAAAGAATTGTACTCTAGTTAATGCAGATTGACAATCGAAAACAAGGGAGGTAAGTAACTTGTTACTATGGATTAAACTACATTGTTAATATAGTTTAATTAATTGATTTTTGTTATGCAACTAAAACTCAAAGGGAAGCGAGTTATGAAACTTTTTTAAGAAAATCAAACTTGCCATTATATATATATAAATATGTACAAACTTTCCAGCTCCAGTGTGGCAGTGCCTATGAAGTGATATTGTGTTTTACCAAACAAAAATAGTAATGACAATCTATTATTCTTTACTAATGAGAAAACTAATAACCACACTTCAAAATTGAACATGGTCAACTTGATCTCCAATTGTTTAGAAAACATAGTGTCATATTTTCCTTTTTTTTTTTTACTTTTTTTATTTGTATCACGGATGTGTACCTACTTTAAATGTTCTAAAAAGTACTACTCTAGTTCTTTAGATGTCAATTTTACTTTACCAAACCTCCGTATCAAAATCAATCACTTTACTTAAGAAAAGTCTCATCACAGGAGGACCGAGGACACCTTTAATAAGACAATTTGGGAAAAAGAGTATTTTAGGAATTAATAAGGGTTGCTATATGCCTACATGCTCAAACAGGCTGCTTGCCGCCCTTGCCCCGCCTTCAAACCCAATCAGTTTTTGGAAACAGTACACTACACCTTTGTCGCTAAAAGGATCTTTTGCTGTGGGGTCTATTTCTGTCCCGGTCTCATCGATTTCTTGATTAATAGCCGTTTGGTTGATATTTTAAAAACCTTATTTTGAAAAGTGTTCTTTTAAAGGTATTTAAAAAATAATAATAATTTTTAGTAAAAAATAATTTATGTTTGACTAATTAATTTAAAATGTAAAAAAGTATTTTGGAAAAAAATTATTTTTATTTTTGCTTCTCAAAAACTGCTTCTATTTTTACTAATAAAAAAAATTTCTTTTAAAATCTTGACTAAAACACTTTAACTTTAACATCTTTAACAAAAACATTAAGTACTTTTGGCCAAACAGGAGAAACCTTTCTCGTGGAGTTACAGTGCTTACGCCACAACGCCATTATCCATACTAAAATCTGAATGGATTTTACTTGTACTTTGTACTGTATAGTAAAATATTTTTTATTATCAGTAAATTTATATACTGTAGTACGGAGTATGTATTATCCTTCCTGTCGTTATTTTTATTTTATGGGTCTTTACTTATAATTATCTTTTAAGTTGTTAAATATATAAATTTTTTATATTGTTCGCTTATAAAAGTTAAACTCTTATTTAATTATATATGCAAATATTCTCAAAATTCTTTAACGTGGATTATATAAAAAAAAAAATTGCAATGTTTTTTGACAGCTCAAAATAATAATAATAAATCACGAGATTTAATATAATATGGTAGATGATATATAATTACTTTTGTATTTTTACTGTTTAATGAGGCTACATATTATATACAACAAATTCTTTAGAAATGCAAGCACATGGGTGGCGGACATCAGTTAAGCCTTTCCCAGGTATAATATTATATTGTTAACTCATCTTGTTCTCTAACTTCAATTTTTTTTCATCTGTATAGGTTATAGGTAGGTTGTTATTTTCTTTGCTTTTTCTAATAAGAGAACTTAACCCTGCAATCAAATCATGTTTGAAAAACTTATATGGCTAACAAATTAAAGGTATTTCTATTTCATATTGTACGTGATGAATTTCATATCAGCGGTGATTGGCCGAGGACATCAACATCACATTGTTCCCATCACGTATGTTTACTTTCTTTTTTTAATAAAGACGAAGAATCTTTCCAGAATACTACTAATACTTATAAAAGATTACTCTCGAAAAACAACATATTTTCGATCTATGATTTAAAACTGTTGGATCGCAGCGTTGTTTTCCAAAATTAAATATGCCAATGAAGTACTCCAAACAAAAATTTGCATGCGCATCGACTATGGGTTATGAAAATGATCAAGATGTTAAATCGTCCAACCAATTCTCGGTTATGAAATTCCAGAAAAGAAATAATCATAATGAAATGAAGTTATTACGCACAAATATGGGCATTAAAAAAAGTAAATAAATTAAAAGGGAAAAGGGAAAAGGGAAAAGTGAAAAGCGTACCTGGCTTTGTGGAGTCTGTAAAGATGTTGTGGATCATGGCAGTGACTTCATCTTCTCTAATAGGTCTAAGAGCTTCAAGTCTCTTAGGAGTAAAAAGCTCAAGGTTGCAGAGTTTTCTAACTTTCACGTAATGATGACCATAATCAGCCCAAATCAAATCACTCCCATTTCTGCTCACATTTGCAAGTGGTTTAGTCCTAAACCTATTAGCCAAATTTTGGTCATTATCTTTGAGAACTTCCTTAGCAAGTTGTGCATTATTCACAACCACATTCAGCTGTGAGCCCAGGTAGAATGAGAAGATGGGACCATATATTTCGGACCACTCGGCGAAGCACCGGAACCTCAACGGCTTTATGTCGAAGAGGTTTCCGATGAGGGGCCATGGCCGTGGACCGGGCGGCAGTTTGGCTTTCAGCCGGCGGTACAAATTGTAAGCTAGAAAGATAAGAAATATTGTCACGGCAAGTGCCAAGGGAAGACTCATATTTTGAAAGGTGTGTGTAGTGCAGGAAGCCCATGGTCCCTTTTAATACCATTTGTTCGCGTTCTATATAACGAGAAAAAGTCTTATTATATTCATTTTTTTTTGTTGATATTTTTCTATTTATGAAACAACTTGGATGTATTTATTAGTGACTATGTTTTCAACTTTTCAACTTTGATGTGTAGTTCAGTGGATCCGTTTGTTGGATGATTTGTTTGATTATGATTGAGGATGATCCTACTTTACTATGTCACCGACTCTATTAATAGTGGTATCACTAATGATTCTTTCCTGGTTATTTTTGCATTTAAACAATGATCTGTTAAAGAAACTAACTCGATTCTTTAATTCGTAAAATTAAAGGTCTATCGAAAAAAAGAAGAAGGTAAAATCTAAGAGCTGGCCATATTTATAACTTGCTAGTTGCTACCTAGTACCAAGTACGTTGCCGCCACGGGCGGATTCAGGGCAGAAGGAGGTTCGTTGAAAAATTACACAATATATATATATATATATATATATGGTAAAATATGATTTTTACCTTTATATATTATGTTTTGAATCATCTTAGCATAACCCAAAAATATAATTTAGTGGTCAAGGGGTTCAAAACCTTTGTAAAGTCATTGGTTCAATTTTCACTACCTACAATCTTTTTTAACTTTTCTGTTTTGAGTTTCTTAGAAAATCCTGCTTCCGCCACTTGACGCCACGTTCAAATTTAACCACTAAAATCTATGCCAAATAATACTCCAGTTGTTATCCCAAATAACAATCATCTTATTGAATGAAATTTAAAAAAAAAAAAAACCACCATTTTTTTAAGTGTGGAACCTTGTATTTGATTATTGATAGTACCATTTAAGTTACATTTATCTGATAAAGAGGGTAGGATAGGTTTCTTTTTTTCTTTTTGTTTGCGAGAGGATGTATCGCATACACATAAAGAGATAAGATAGTTCTGATTATTTCATCCTAAATAGTTAGATACAATGGGTACTTTATTTAGTATCTTTCTTTTTTCTTGTCTAGTGATGCTAAAAAAGGGTAAACACGTAATGAAGAGGGATGTGAATTACTTTAGCTTATACTACTATCTTATATACTCCCTCAGTTCCAATTTATGTGAACTTGTTTGACTGAGCACAAAGTTTAAGAAAAAAATAAAGACTTTTAGAATTTGTGGTCCTAAACAAGTCCAAATGGGGCCAGAGTATTTGTGTGGTTATAAAAGCTTCTCATTAAGGGTAGAGTTGTAACTTTAAGCTAAATTGTTACCAAATTTAGAAAGAGTTCATTCTTTTTGGAACAGACCAAAAAGTAAATAGGTACACATAAACTGGAACAAAGGGAGTAATAAAACATGGTCCATGACAAGCGAAACTTGTCTTACTTACTACTAGAGATTTGGTAAAATTCGATCGAGGCCTCCCAACCAATACTGGTCGGTCAAAAAAAGCAACCAAAAATTTATTCAAGACGGACGAAAACTATCAAAACATTTTTTTAAATGACATATCGACCGAAATCGGTCGGTATATTGGTCAAACATTTATCTGCAATAGCCAGACTTGCTTAGTCAAAGCACTTTTTTAATTACCGACCAACATCGGTTGGTTAGGTGGACCCAAATTTTAATAATTATATTATTATTTAAAATATTTTATAAAATTTATAGTTGAAGTTGCCGACCAAAGTCGGTTGGTTATTATAGGAGAACATTTTACCTACCAACTTTGGCCAGTATCTGTAATTTTTGAAAAATAACCGACTAACTTCGGTCGCTTCATAGGTCAAACATGGTCAAACTTTTAAATTACATTAAAATTTACTATCTAAATAGTATAAATATAATCCATTAACACTTTATTTTGTAATACAAATAATGAATGCACTAACATATACTATAACAAGCTATATATAGTTAAAGTAGTACAACAAAGCATGTGTGTGTGTGTGCGTGTATATATATATATATAGGTATAGCCGCATCTAAGAACGCGAAGAGCTAGGGCTACAGGGTCGATATTTTTGGGGGATAGACTTGTAAAGAAGGAATATTCTAATTATTATATATAATTGATCATCTTCAAATATATCTATTTGTAAATTGATTCATCGACATATAACTTACTTAGATGCATTGACGAATATTAAAAATAAAATATCTCGACCTATATCAATTAATTTATGTCATGCATTATTAGTTATGAACGAATGAAATATAGAACAATACCAAACTTTTTTTGACATGTATATATGTATCACAAATTAAATAAACGAAAGAAGCTACTATCATTAAGTAAACGAGTTAATATAATAATTGACTAAACATATTTAAAATAGAACAATATTAGTTTACCAATTCATCAATTGATCAAGTTTTCGTGCATAGTAATAGATGTGATTGATCATCAATTATAATATAATCTCTGTGTGTGTGAAATGATTCATATACTTAATTATAACGATGAACATAAAGGTAAAACGCCGGCCAAGTGACCGATATTTATTAATCTATGTGATTTGGAATTAGTTATAAAACAAATGAATATATAAGACGAAACGTGGAATTCGAATAAAATATATAAATGTCTCATATATATACCTTTATTTGTTTATTATGATTGACTAATTATATATATTTGTGAATAAAATATATGCTTATAGTTTATTAAAAGTAATTAATTAATATAATTATTTATAAAGATTATGCTTATAATTTATAATTATTTATTAGTATACATATATATATATATATATATATATATATATATATATATATATATAATATTTTAAGAAATAATATCACAAAAAAATTAATTTAGGTTATTTTTAAAAAATAACCGGCCGAAGTCGGTCGGTTAATTATGGTAAAACACAATCAACGATCACTTAAGTGTACCGACCGACTTTCGGTCGGTACCTTTAATTTCTAGATCTAAAAAACGGGTTTTCCTATTCTCTTCAAAAAATTTCTAACTTTTCTCCTGCCACGACCGTAATTTCCCTCTGTAGGATGTCATGACGGCACCTAGTGTGATGACCCAAAAGGTCATATCTTATTTTAGAAGTTAAATCTATGTTTCGAGGCCTTAAAAACCTCATTTATATTTTTCTCGATTTGCGTGCGTAGTCCAGTCGTATATCAGGAAAGTCTTTATGTGAAAATTTGAGAAAAATGCTAAATTTTGCCTTTAAAATTAAATTATGTTGACTTCGGTCTATATTTTATGTAAAAGGACCCGGACCCGTAATTTGACGATCCCGGAGGGTCCGTAGAAAAATATGGGACTTGGGCGTATGCCCGGAATCGAATTCCGAGGTCCCCAGCCTGAGAAATGAATTTTTGAAGAAAATTATTTAACTGGAAATATAATGATTTTTGGAAATTTAACAATGCTTGATTTCGATGGTATTGGGCCCGTATTTTGGTTTTGGAGCCTATTACAGGTTTGATATGGTATTTAAGTTATGTCTGTAAAATTTGGTAAGAAACGATGTTTATATGACGTGATTCGGCCCCTCGGTTGTAAAAATAGAAACTTTAAGTGTTCTTAAGGTTTTCATTGATTTTGATGCTAAATTCGTAGTTTTAGGTGTTATTTTAGCGATTTGATCACACGAGAAAGTCCGTATGATATATTAAGACTTGTGTGCATGTTTAGTTTGGAGCTTCGAGGGCTGGGATGAGTTTCGGATAGGCTACGGGATGTTTTAGACTTACAAAATCTGGTATTATTGCTGCACCAGATATTCTGATATGCCCTTCTTCGCGTTCGCGAGACTACCTACGCAAACGCGAAAGGTAAAGAGGGCAGGGGGAATCTTCTTCTTCGCGAACGCGAAGGATAGGTCATGAATGCGGAGCAGCAGGGGCTCTACCCTTCGCGAACGCGACCCGTCTACCGCGAACACGAAGCATAGGACCTGGGGGAGAGAAAGTTACTCATTGCGAATGCGACACTTGGATCGCGAACGCGAAGGCTAGGGGGAGAATGCCTTCGCGAACGCGAAGGCCTTTGGCCGCTGCGTCTCGCGAACACGACAGGCTTCTTCGCGAATGCGAAGAAGGCATGTCCAGTCTTTTTAAAAACAGAACCAAAATCGGGATTTAATAAAAAAAACTCACAACTCTTTCATAAAAACTCAACCTAGGAGCGATTGAAGAGGGATTTCAACACTAACTCACAGGTTTGTGTTCTTCAACTCATTTTCTTCAATTTCCATCAACACCCATTAGATTTTCAGCCTTAAATCTTGTTCATTCATTGTAGAATTAGGGATTTTGGAAAAAAATGGGGATTTTACAAATTTGGGAATTTAAACCTCGATTTGGGGTCGGATTCCGAAACTAATTACATATTTGGGCTCGTGGGTGAATGGATTTTGGTCCGAACCTCGAGTTTTGACCAAGCGGGCCCGGGATCGGTTTTGACTTTTTGGGAGAAAGTTTGGAAAAATTAAATTTATGCATTGTAGTTGGTTCCCTTAGCAATAAGTTAATATTGAGTTAATAGTGGCCAGATACGAGGGGATTGGAGGTGAAATCTAGAGGGAAAGCGGTATTTGAGGCTTGATTTTGGCCGTGGAATTGAGGTAAGTGTTTGGTCTAACCTTAACTTGAGGGAATATGTGTTGTTGTCTTACTTGCTACGTGTTTAATTATTGAGTACGATGTATAGGTGTGGTGACGAGTATCTATACGTTGTTGTTGGGTCATAGCGTGCAAATGCGCCTTATACTTGTAATCATTGTGTCTCTTATCACGTATTGTTCATGCTTAAGCTGGTTACTCTCCATGTTGAACACATTTGGTTATATTTTCCTGTTGTTGGCTAATTCTTGAGTATTGACTCAAGTTGATACTTATATTATGAATTTAACTGTTGAAAGGAGATTGGTTATAGATGATTCCCTTACTGGGATGTTATTGTTTCTATTATTTGGGTGAGGAAAGAGTGATAAAGCACGAAGGGTGATGCCATGCACATTTCCATTATTCATATGGTTAGGATGAGTGATAAAGCATGAAAGGTGATGCCGTGCACATTTTTATTATTGATTGCACGGTGAGGATTGAGAGTAAAAGCACGAAGGGTGATGTCGTGCATTTTCTATTTGCTGTGATTATTTACTGTTATCGGTTCAAGTGCATTAATTATTTCATTTCCATTATTTATGTGATTCCTTATTCTGGTACCCCCATAGCATGTTGCCCCTTCCCGTTAATTTCTGTTTAGCTTCTATTATTGTTATTCTGTTAGTATATTATTTCACTGCACAGATTTATGTTGGTTGTCATGTCCTAGCCTCGTCACTACTTCAACGAGGTTAGGCTCGGCACTTACCAATACATGGGGTCAATTGTAATGATACTGCACTCTGCACTTTCTTTGTAGATCTTGGTGCCGGACCTTGTGAGTAGAGCTTGGGTGGCTGCCTTCAGTCCAGTGGAGACCCAAGCTAGTCCTGCAGGTGTCCGCAGGCCCTGGCGTCCCCTTCTATCCTATTTCCTTTCTGTTTATCTACTTTACAAACAGATGTATATTTCTTTGTTCAAACCATTGTTTGTAATATTCATAGACCGTCCGTGAGTTGTGACACCAGTTCTGGGTGGAGTTGTATTACAGTTTCGTTATTAGTATTAAGATAATCTGTTAAATTTTGTTCTTCCGCTATTATTTCATTGATTTACTTTTGTTAACATGTAAATTGTTAAAAGATAAAAGAAAAAGGTGAAATAATTTGTAACGTTGGCTTGCCTAGCGAGTACAATGTTAGGCGCCATCACGGTCCTGACGGTGGAAAAATCGGATCGTAACACCTAGTCTCTAAAACTAGGTAAGCCTAACTCATACTGAATTAATAGCAAAATTTAACCAACAACTATGAATTTCGATATGAAAATTATCATACAAGCCAAGAATCCCAAATCGGTAGTACAAGTCATATGCTCTACTGAGTTTGCTAGAAAATCCCCAGATAGACTGTTTCAGAATTTACAATATCAGAAGGTAACTCCGAGGCCCGCGAATGCGAAAACAACTTTACCTTGAGTCTCCACAACAAAACTCGAACAACTAGCTATTGATCAACAAATTTCGAAATACCTGGATCTTCATAATAATGTGCAGAAAGCGTAGCATGAGTACGCCATAATGGTACCCAGTAAATAAAGGTGGCAAGTGGGTTGGTTAGGCCCAGGCCTACGAGCCCATATGCGTAGTGGGCCTAAACGGGCCTACCCTTTTAAGCCCGGGACCAGGGGGCTTGAGGCCCAAGTCGGCTGGTTCATTGAAGAAGCTCGTTAGGTCCGGGACTGTTTGGGCCCAGGACCGGGTCTAAGTGGGCCGGTTCAACCGGTCCTAAACGGGCTTAAACGGGCCCAACGACTACTTTTTTATATAAAAAAGTTCCAATTTTTTTTGGCCGTTGCAACATTTAAAAAATGGCCATTGGCCTGCAAAAATAGTCGTTTGGGCTTTTTAAAATAGCCATTTAACCCTCCCCCAACTTTGTTTTAATCCCAAACTTTTTATAATTATCCTTTGTCCTATTTTCAACTATAAATACCCCATCATTCTCAAACTCAAATTGAAGTATTCAAGTCTTCACTAATCTCTCATTTCTCAAACTCAAATTCTTAATTCAAGTTAAATCATGCCCGGTGATTCTAGATTGCGCCCATTTATTTAGGAACACTTTAATGTGGTAGAAGAAAATGAATAAGTTGACATAATAAAGTGCAAGAACTGTGGTCGAGTCTACACTCATCGTCCAAAGTTGGAGGGCACACGCTATTTAAGGAGGCATATAAAGAGTTGTCTTGCGCGTTCTCCAAATATTCGTATTTAAGATTTTAAGTTGATTTGAGACAATTTGTGTTATTTTAAAATTATTAGACGTATTATGCTTATGTTTTAGTTTGTTAGATTAATTTGAAGTATTATGTTAAAGACCTTGAACTTTAATTTGAAGTATTAATGTAAACTTTAATTTGCAACTTTGATACCGAGTTCATCTTAATATATATATATATATATATATATATATATATATATATATATATATATATATATATATTATAGAGAAAGATATAGTATATATATAATATATAAGCTATATAATTTATAAAAAGTTGCCTTAGATAAAAATTCTTTTTTAAAAAAAACCAAGACCCACTTAGGCCAACACACACACACACACATACATATATATATATTTATATATATATAAGGTAATTTCTTGTAAATTATATAGCTTATATTTATATAAGCTATATAATTTACAAGAAATTACCTTAGATAATTTTTTTTTTTAAAAAACCAAGCCTACTTAGGCCCACATATATATATATGTATATATACATATGCGCGCACACACACACACACACACACACACACACACATATATATATATATATATATATATATATAGAGAGAGAGAGAGAGAGATTATGCCTTATATATAGATTATGCCTTATACATATATATATTTATAGATATAGATTATATATAATATTATATATAAGCTATATAATTTACAAAAAATTGCCTTAGATAAAAAAGTTTTTTAAAAAAATAATCAAGGCCCACTAAGGCCCGTTTAGGACCGCGCCCGACCCACATAGTCCGGGACCATTAGTTTGTGGTCCCGGTCCCGATCTGGTTACACCCAAAAGCCCACAGCGCCTGGGACCGTTTAAGGGGCCCACAAAGCCCTGGCCTACTTAGAACCGGACTGTTTAGGCTCAGCCCACGAGGCCCGTTTAGGATCGGGCCCAGACCATTTGCCACCCTTGCTAGTGAATATCAAGACTAACCTCGGTGGAGTAGTAACGAGGGACAGTCAAGACACCTACTGAACTAAACAACCCGAAAAAGTATGAAGGTGAACTAACGAGAAAACAATGTTAATATAAAGCTAACCATGGTAAGGAAGACAAAATAATACTCGCAATGAAACACTAGAAACAACAATTAGCAAAATGTGATGACGCAAAAAGGTCATCACTTTTTTTAAAATAAATTTTACATTTTGAGGCCTTAAAAACCTCTTTTAGCATCACCTCGGTTTGCGTTAACAGTCCAGGCGTGTAGCCAGAAAGCCATTATGTAAAAATTTGTGAAAAATGATGAATTTTGACTTTAAAATAAATTTAAGTTGACTTCGGTCAATATTTTGGATAAATTGAACCGAATCCGTGATTTAACGGTTCTGGAAGGTCCGTAGGAAAATATGGGACTTGGGCGTATGCCCGGAATCATATTTCGAGGTCCCAACCTCGAGAAATGAATTTTTGAAGAAAATTATTTTCTGAAATATTTATGAGTTTTTGGAAATGAAATGTGTTTAAAATTTGATGGTATCGGGCCCGTATTTTGGTTCCGGAGCCCAGTACATATCTTATATGTGATTTAAGATGAGTCTGTGAAATTTGATAAGAAACGGACTTAAAACGACGTGAATCGGACCGTATTTGAGAAAATTGGAAAATTTTGAAGTTCTTAGGTGATTTCATGATTTTGATTCTAAATTCACAGTTGTTGATGTTATTTTGGCGATTTGATCGCACGAGCAAGTCCGTAGAGTGTTTTTGAGGTAGTGTACATGTTTGGTTTGGAGCCCCGAGGGCTCAAGTGAGTTTCGGATAGGTCTCGGAAGGTTTTTGAACTTAAGACAATTGCAGAACTGTTGTTTCTGATGCATAGGCCCTCTGTGCTTCGCGATCGCGAAGCCTATCACGCGATCGCGAAAGGGAAAGTTGGGTCGGGGTGAAATTGTTCTATGCGAACGCGAGGTAAGGGACGCGAACGCGGAGCACTGGGGGGTTGCTCTACGCGAACGCGACCCATGTCCGGCGAACACATAGTGTAAATGGGGGGTTGGTATGGGAAGTGATAGTTCTTCTATGCGAACGCGTGCACAGACCCGCGAACGCGAATGTCAAGGGGGCCAACCCTTCGCGAACGCGTAAGAGGACTCGCGATCGCGTAAGTCCATGTTTGGTAGCTCTTCGCGATCGCGACAGTGTTCACGCGAACGCGATGAACACTTTCGCCCAGTTATTTAAACAGTAACAGAAACAGGATTTAACCCAAAACTCATAACTTTTTCTTCCAAACTCCAAATTGGGCGATGTTTGAAAGAAAACTTCACCATAAATTCATAGGTATGTAATCTTAGATTCATTTTCTTCAATTTCCATTAACACCCGTTAGATTTCTTGGCCTAAATAATGTTCTTAATGGTAGAAAATTAGGGATTTGGGTAGAGTTAGGGTTTTTTTTATAAATGGAATTTAGACCTCGTTTTGGGGTCGGATTTCGAAACTAATTACATATTCGGGATCGTGGGTGAATGGGTGATCGGAGTCCGAACCTCATGTTTTGACCAAGCGAGCCCGGGGTCAATTTTTGACTTTTTGGGAAGAATGATAGGAAATCTCTAATTAAGCATTGGGTATGAATTCTTTAGCATTTATTGATGTTATTAAATCAATTCGGCCTAGATACGAGTTGTTCGGAGGCGAATTCTAAAGGAAAATGGTGTTTGAGGCTTGAATTGGCCGTGGAAGTTCGAGGTAAGTGTTTGGTTTAACCTTAGCTTGAGGGATTAGAAGTTGTGTCCTATTTGCTACGTGTTACTTGTTGAGTACGACATATAGGCATGGTGACGAGTATCTATACGTTGGTGTCAAGCATGACCACGAGTCTTAAATTGAAATTGTTGTGTTCGTAACAAATACTACGAATGCCTAAGTTGTCGATTCTCTGTGTTGAGAAAGGATTATGATTATTCTCGTGGAAATTACTCATGATTGAGTATTGGTGCTAGTTGAGGAAGTTAGAGGTTGGAACAAGTTTGGTTATAGCTGATTTTCCCTTGCCGGGACGTATTTACTTATACTGTCGATTTCCTTGCTGGGATAGTGTTGTTTCTTTGTTGATCACTTGCCGGGACTCTCTTTGTTATTGGTGTTGAACTGTATATGTGGATCGGGTTGCACGCCGCAACAATATTATATTTGGATCGGATTGCACGCCGCAACAATATTATGTTTGGATTGGGTTGCACGCTGCAACAATAATATAACTGGATCGGGTTGCATGCCGCAACAGTGATAAATGACATGGCTCGGGTTGCACGCCACAACAGTGTTTTTATGATTTGGATCGGGTTGCACGCCACAACAGTAGATAATAAAAGTGCTTATTGGTTGGTTACGAGTTCTTTGTTATTTTGCTGTGAATTCTAAATTTTTCTTTATGTTGTCTCTTAAATTACTGTTGGTAAATGATATTCCTCCGTAACATGTCCCCCTCCCATCTTTACATGTTTATTTCTATTTTATTTTCCGCTGTATATTATATAACTGCACAGGTTTATCTGGTAGTCTAGTCCTAGCCTCATCACTACTTCGTCGGGGTTAGGCCAGACACTTACCAGCACATGGGGTCGGTTGTGCTGATACTACACTCTGCACTGTGTGCATATCCCGGAGCGACAACTTTTGGACCATAGCTTTGGGTGGCTGCCTTCAGTCCAGTCAGAGATCTCGAAGTAGTCCTGCAGGCGTTCGTAGGCCCCGACGTTCTATTTTATCTTTATATTCTATTTTCATTTACTTCAGAGACAGATTGTATCTTTCTTTCCAGACAATTGTGTGTAGTATTCGTAGACGGTCCATAATATTGTGACACCGGTTCCGGGTAGAGATGTACTTGGTATTGTCGTACTTGTTTTTAGCTAAGTTATCATATTACGTCTTCTGTATGTCTTCATTATTTGCTAATATTTCACTGTTAGTCATATGTTATTTTAAACTGTTAAAAAGGGCTTAATAAAAGAGTTAGTGAATCTATAATACTCGGCTTGCCTAGTTTTCACGAGTAGGCGTCATCACGACTCCCGAGGGTGGGAAATCCGGGTCGTGACAAGTTGATATTAGAGCTCTAGGTTCCATAGGTCTCACAATTTACGAACAAGCTTAGTAGAGTCTGAGGGATCGGTACGGAGACGTCTGTATTTATCCCTCAGAGGCTACAGAGTTAGGAAAAACTTCACATTTATTCTTTCCTATCGTGCAGTTTGGTTTCTCAATGCTAATTGAATTTCTACTCTGTTCTTTCATTGATAGCGAGAACACGCGCTTTCTCATCCACCTATCAGCAGCCCGAGGCCCCAGCAGCAGCTCCCACGAGGGGTAGAGGCCGAGGTAGATATAGAGCTCAGCCCAAAGTAGCAGCACCAGCGGCGGAGCCTCAGGTTGACTTTGATGATGAGGTTCCGGCCCAGACAGTTCCGGTGGGCCCAACTCAGGGCCTAAAGGGGTTTATTACTACCCTAGTGCTCTAGGATGCTCTAGTCCATCTAGTGGGCCTTATGGAGAGTGTCACTAGCGCAGGCTTGCTTCCTGTAGCACCAGCCGTCTCTCAGGCTGGAGGAGGAGCCCAGACTCCTGCTACTCGCACTCCGGAGCAGATGGCTCCCCAGTTTCAAACTCCAGCAGCTCAGCGAGTTGGAGCAGTTCAGTCGGGTGTAGTAGCTCAGACCGGTGATGGAGCAGCTTTGTCTGCCGATGCTTTGTGGAGATTGGACAGGTTCACCAAGCTCTTCACTACTATTTTCAGCGGTGCATCTTCTGAGGATCCCCAGGATTATCTAGGCAACTGTCATGAGGTTCTCAGGAACATGGGGATAGTGGAGACTAATGGGGTCGACTTTTATACTTTCCGCTAGTCTGGATCCGCTAAGACTTGGTAGAGAGATTATTGTTTGGCTAGACCGGCCGGATCGCCAGCTTTGACTTGGGAGCAGTTTACTTAGCTATTTCTGGAGAAGTTTCTCCCTATCACTCAGAGATAGATCTACTAGAGGCAGTTTGAGCGTCTCCAGTAGGGTTCCATGACCATTACTCAGTATGAGACCAGATTCATTGACTTGGCCCATCATGCTCTTATCATACTTCCCACCGAGAGAGAGATGGTGGGGAGGTTCATTGAGGGACTTATTCAGCCTATTTGACTTCAGATGGCTAAGGAGACAAGGAGTGAGATTTCTTTTCAGGAGGCGGCTAATGTGGCCAGGATAGTTGAGATGGTTTTGTCGCAGGAGGGTGGTCAGGGGTCTGACCAGAGGCCTCGTAATTTAGGCAGATTCAGTGGTGCCTCATCTGGAGGTAGGGATTCATATGGTAGAGGCCATCCTCCTAGGTCTTTTCAGTCAGCACTTCAGGTTTCTTACGACGCTTCAGGTGGTTGCTTTGAGTGCGGTGAGTATGGTCATATCCGGAGGGCTTGTCCGAGATTGGTGGGTACACAGTCGCAGCAGCAGGGTTCCTGTACTATGGTTCAGGCGCCAAGTATTCCACCGCCCGCTCCGCCAGCTAGGGGTGGGGGTAAATGTGTTAGAGGTGGAGGTAGAGGTATTAGAGGTGGAGGTCAGGTAGCTAGAGGTGGAGGCCAGCCAGTAGCAGACCGTCCCAGAGATATAGTTTAGGGTGGTGGGCCCCAAGCCCGATGTTATGCTCTTCTAGCCAGGCCTGAGGATGAGGCTTCCGATGCAGTTATCACAGGTACTGTTCTGGTTTGTAGTAGAGATGTTTCATTCCTATTTGATCCAGGGTCTACATACTCCTATGTATCATCTTATTTTGCACCATATCTAGTCATGCCTAGTGATTCTTTGAGGGCTCCTGTATATGTGTCCACACCGGTGGGTGATTCTATTGTGGTAGATCGAGTCCATCATTTGTGTATAGTTATGATTGGGGGTCTCAAGACTCGCGTAGATTTGTTACTTCTGGACATGGTTGATTTTGATGTCATATTGGGGATGAACTGGTTATCACCTTACCATGCTATCTTGGACTGTCATGCCAAGACTGTGACCTTAGCCTTGCTAGGTTTACTGTGTTTAGAGTGAAGCTAGTCATTCTACCTATAGTGTTATCTCTTATGTGAAGGCTCGGCGTATGGTCGAGAAGGGGTGTTTGGCCTATTTTGCATATGTTCATGATTCTAGTGCCGAGGTTCCTTCTATTGATTCTGTGCCTATTGTTCGTGAGTTCCCTAAGGTATTTCCTTCAGACCTGCCGAGTATGCCAGCATTGATTTGGCTCCGGGCACTCAGCCAATTTCTATTTCGCCGTATCGTATTGCCCCGACTGAGTTGAAAGAGTTGAAGGAGCAGATGCAAGACTTGCTTGAAAAAGGTTTTATTAGACCTAGTGTTTTGCCTTGGGGTGTGCCAGTCTTGTTTGTTAAGAAGAAGGATGGATTGATGCGAATGTGTATAGATTACCAGCAATTGAACAAGGTTATAATCAAGAATAAATGTCCATTGTCGAGGATTGATGATTTGTTTGATTAGCTTCAGGGTGACAAGGTATTTTCGAAGATTGACTTGAGATCTGGCTACCATCAGTTGAGGATTAGGGCATCTGACGTCCCTAAGACAACTTTCCGCACTCGGTACGGGCATTATGAGTTCTTGGTGATGTCATTTGGGTTAACAAATGCCCCAAAAGCTTTTATGGATTTGATGAACCGAGTGTTCAGGCCTTACTTGGATTCATTCGTGATAGTCTTTACTAATGATATTTTGATCTATTCCCGTAGTCGGGAGGAGCATGAGCAGCATCTGAGAGTGGTTCTTCAGACTTTGAGGGATAGTCAGTTGTATGCCAAGTTTTTGAAGTGTGAGTTTTGGTTGAGTTCAGTTGCATTCTTGGGACATCTATCAACAGAGGGTATTTAGGTTGATCCGAAGAAGATAGAGGCAGTCAAGAACTGGCCTAGACCAGCATCAACTACAGAGATCCGAAGTTTCTTGGGTTTTGCAGGCTACTATCGTCGGTTTGTGGAGGGGTTTTCATTTATTGCAGCCCCGATGACTGTCACACCTCTTTTTTACCTACACCCCCGTAAGGGTATAAGGGAGTTTTTTCCAATTTAAGTGACAATCGAAACATGATTATTTAATTAGATTCAGAGTTGCCACTTGGGATAATTTTATGGTGTCCTAAGTCACCAGTTCAAATCCCGAATCGAGAAAAATATTGACTCTGTATTACAGCCTGCGAACCCAGAAATTTGGTTACCCCGAGGGAAGGTGTTAGGCATTCCCGAGTTCCGTGGTTCTAGCACGGTTGCTCAACTGTTATAATCGCCTCAAATATCTGATTTAAAACACTTTTGAACCTATGTGCATTTTAATTTTAAACTGCTTTTAATTATTTTAAGGAAGATTCCAACGTCGTCTAAAACATGTCTTTGGACCACGCCACATGAAATGCACCCGCAGTCCGAAACACATTTTATTCAACGTTCTTGAGATTTTGATTTGGGTCACATGAAATGCACACCCGAGTTCAGGAAGATAATTTTAAGATTACGTGCTTAAAGAAACTACGCTTTTTTAAATTTGCGAGGGCCATGGAACATTCATTAAATGACGCGCCTCGAATTCTAAGGATTAAACACATTAATTAATTGAGGGTCGTGCATTTGAAATTTTATTTGTCACGGCACACCTCGATTCCAATTTTTAAAGAGGGAATAACTAAATTAAACTATGTGAAGAGCTTCTAATCCTAATGTGAGAGTTTCAAACTCAATATTAAAAATCATATGCTAGCAAAACACGACATTAAGCTTAACATATTAGAAGAGCACGACAGGTGATGGCCCATCGAAAGAGAGACGACCCGGATCTAATTCAGAGGCACTTTCAGATTTGGATCTCGGAGCGAGCCCAAATTTCGGAGCCTTACAGCCACTGAGCACACCACTCAGTATTGAATCCCCATATTGCATGAATAACACTTGGCGTTACAAACGGCCCATATAAATTCAAAAGACTAACCATGGGACCAATACACATATAAGCAAACTTTGGGAATCATCTTCTAGCTTATCAATGGACAATTATATGCCATTCAACAATGATTTGGTTTGCAAGTAGTTGAAAGTCTGATTTAAATAACCAGCAGTAGGCAACTTATTTCCAGACCTCCAAATTAACTTAAAATAAAGACCAGAAGATTTAAAACAAATCAAACCAATCTCGCATAAGTAAAACCAAACTAACAATTTGTCATTTCCCAGTGAACTCAAACGTACATCTATATTAGAGAATCCCAGCAACTCTCAGCCAAAAACTAACCAAAGTCCATAACAAACCAGCGTGAAATTAGCAATTACAAACTTAAAGTCTTACTAATACGAATTCGAACTTATTCAAGGGCCAAAGTCCTTGATCCACCCAGTATGACAGAGCATGTTTAAAGCTAAACAATTAAGGGTGAACATGATAAAGGGGAGATCAGACTACTCTACACATTCTGATGATTTCCAAAGGACAGCTATAAAAGTGAACAAATTTAATGCACTGCTTCAAGGTTCCCTGTTCATTTCATTCATCAAATTTGGATTCACATTCTACAGGTCTTAGAATAAGTACCTGGATATTGAAAGCAAAGAACAAAGTGAGGAATCAACAGCAGTACTTAGCAGAATTCAGCACCAGCAACACCAATGCAAACCAGAAAAATGGATACGAAGCAGTACAAGACAGTCTTAATCGAACAATAACCCAAAGCAACCTCAAACCAAACTTGAAACACCCAAAACTTAATTCATTTCAGCACCAAATTAATCAGAAATTCTTCAGAAGTTAAAAGTCTTCAAAATTATAGAGGAAAATGCAATGGAACAGTAATCTCTTTTCTTCTTTTAGTGTTTTCAGCCGTTTTCTGATTTTCCTCCAATCTCCCTTAAGAATTTCAGCAAATGTGGCTTTTATAGAGGGGTGTTAGGGCATTATAAAGATTTTAGACTTTTCTCTTTTATCCTTTTCCAATTTTTAGTTTTGCTACTGTGCCCTTAGTGTAAGACTCAAATTTTTAGTTTAATCCCCACTCCCCTTTCCTAGAAGCTTCTCACAGCAGTTACTAAAGATTCCCTACGCCAATTTCCCTAAACACCCTTTTAAACCTCCATTATTTAACCTCTGAAAAACAAAAATGGATCCAAATACCCAACATCCAGTCCTAAATCATGGGTTGGTAACAAAATTTCCCTTCCCCACTTTGGGTTTTTGCTTTACAAAGCCCACATGTATTTTAAAACCAACGCAACTTCACAAAAACCTTCAACACTACCAAAGCTATGAACGAATAAAACAGAAAAAGGAAAAGAAATAAAAGGAAAAGGAAAACAATTAACATGAACGAATAATCTCTGTACTAAACTATTGATTCTGACTTAATCAACCAAGAGCTAATGTGACTGAAACCAAACTAGGATGACGAACAGCAAAAGAAGAGAAAAATGAAAATGAAAATAAACAAAAAGGAGAGCAATATACCAGGGTCTGCCAAAAGGATCGACGACTTAGAGTGATCGATGACTGATAGGAGATTTCGGTGAATGATGAGAATTGTAACATGAGCACTAACCGGAATTTCTTCAACGGCTAGTGCTCCATATCACAATTCCCAACATCTACCCTGAAGTGAGATGAAATAGAAGCTCGGAACATGGGTTGCTTGATCAAAAGCTGGCTGCCATGACATGCCTTGAAATTGACTGAATAAACAACTAATCCCACGTGATCTTACCAAAAAGAAGGAAATAAAGGAGAAACAAAAAAAATCAGGGAATATAGAACAACTCGAATTTTCTGCATTCCGAGATTTGGAATTCGCGAGGACTGGGTGATATTTGGAGAAAACTAATGAGGGATTTGGAATGAGGAAGCAACGAGGATTATATGGTCAAAATTTGGCTGAGATTGGAGACTCGCCGCCGGCCGGAAATGGTGAAGAATTTCAGGGCGACACATCTTAAGGTTAGGGATGAGGGAGTCAAAGTACAGAGATACGAGGTTTCTCCGTGAGTTTCGGATAGTTATATCAAAAAAGAGGGGGGGGGATTCCTTGGCCGTTGGATTGAAAGAGATTAACGACCCAAATCTATTACCTTATGAACGACGTAGTTTGGTTGGGAAGTGGGGCTTGATCGGGTATTGGAGTGGAACACGGGCTGGATTGGATGGGTTTTGCACTGGGCTGAGAGAATTAACATAAATGGCCCAAAATCAGCTCCTCTCAATTCTTTCCTTTTCTTTTCAATTCATTTTTCTTGAAAATTCTTTTCTTTTCTTTTTTTTCAAAATTAAAAATAAAACCTAAATTAAATCCTAAAACTAAATTAACCTATCAAAAACACTAATTAAACCTAAATACTAATTATCATAACTAATTAAAAACCAAATTTAACGAAAATCTACCAAAATTCAAAACTAAAATTAAAAAGTGCAAAAATAAGTTATTTTTTGTGACTTTTCCATTTCTTAAAACAACTAATTTGCTAATTAATCTGAAAAATGTAAAATTAAATCCTAAATGCAAATGCAACATATTTGTTGTATTTTTCATTAATTAAACAAAATTAACATGCGCAGACAAATGCAAGCAATTAACGAAAAATGCTACAAAATTGCAAATAATGGGAAACAATTATCTTGTTTTGAATTTGTGGGAGTAATTCATATAGGGAAAAAATCACGTGCTCATAGCTGCCCCTCTTTACTCGGAAACACAAAGAGTTTTCGTGCAAAGATAAAGTGAGTGGATACGAGCGATTTTTGCCCATTGGAATACTCTGTGGGAAGCATTTTTGAAAGATTTGACTGCACCCTGCTTCCGAGGTTGCCTACATATCCTTGGCTATAAAGGAATCAGGTCAGTGTAGTTCGGAAAGTTTCGGTAGCTGGGACTACCATGAAGCTGTGATTTCGCTGTTGCTACTGCTTACTGAACTCCTTATTAAACCATGACAAAATAAAAGAAGCTAGACTAAACTATGATCTATGAATTACAAAACTCCTATCTGTATCTTCAAACTTGACCTTGTGGTTCTTATTGCCTTATTGACATGTATTATCCCGGTGAAGTCCCTTTGTTGCCAACTTGAATTGTAATCTGAGATGCTTTGCCTTTTTCCAGGTGGACGCCTGATTACCGACACTTAACTTGTTCCCCTTCCTTAAAGCTGATGTTGATCCCCCTTTCTCTCCAGGTGGGCGCCTGAATGCCAAAACTTGAACCGTATTCCCGTGCTCTCCAGGTGGGCGCCTGATTGCCAAAACTTGAAATGTAGTCCCATGCTCTCCAGGTGGGCGCCTGATTGCTGAACTTGAACTGTATTCCCGTGCTCTCTAGGTTGGCGCCTAATTACCAAACATTAACTGTATTCCCGTGCTCTCCAGGTGGGCGCCTAATTACCGAACTTGAACTGTATTCCCGTTCTCTACAGGTGGGCGCCTGATTGCCAAAACGTTAACTATATTCCCGTGCTCTCCAAGTGGGCGCCTGATTGCTGAACTTGAATTGTATTCCCGTGCTATCTAGGTGGGCGGCTGATTGCCAAAAATTTAACTGTATTCCCGTGCTCTCCAGGTGGGCGCCTGATTACCGAACTTGAATTGTAATCCCGCGCTCTTAAGGTGGGCGCCTGATTTCCAAACTTGAACCGTATTCCCGTGCTCTCCAGGTGGGTGCCTGATTACCAAACTTGAACCACATTCCCGTGCTCTCTAGGTGGGCGCCTGATTACCGAACTTGAACTGTATTCCCGTGCTCTCCAGGTGGGCGCCTGATTACCAAACTTGAAATGTATTCCCGTGCTCTCCAGGTGGGCGCCTGATTACCAAACTTGAACTGTATTCCCGTGCTCTCCTGGTGGCGCCTGATTACTAAACTTGAACCGTATTCTCGTGCTCTCCAGGTGGGCGCCTGATTACCGAACTTGAACCGTATTCCCGTGCTCTCCAGGTGGACGCCTGATTACCGAACTTGAACCGTATTCCTGTGCTCTCCAGGTGGGCGCCTAATTACCAAACTTGAACTGTATTCCCGTTCTCTCCAGGTGGGCACCTGATTACCAAACTTGAACTGTATTCCCGTGCTCTCTAGGTGGGCGCCTGATTACCAAACATGAACTGTATTCCCGTGCTCTCCAGGTGGGCTCCTGATTACCAAACTTGAACTGTATTCCCGTGCTCTCTAGGTGGGCGCCTGATTACCAAACTTGAATTGTATTCCCGTTCTCTCCAGGTGGGCGCCTGATTGCCAAAACCTGGACTGTTCATCTGAAACTGCTGCCTTTGAACCTGATTACAACAAAACAAATAAGACAAAGAAATTTTCCTGCCCCAGTTTGGTGCTGGGCGCATCTATGAGTGTTAGTTGAATCGTGTCACCAAATATCGCTATGAATTTGAAAGCTAAATCCCATTATCCGGGAGGGTCCTGAGAACTCCTAGTTAAATGACAGCTTTAAATCTAAATTATATCTTCTAAAGGTATGATTCCCACTAAACCTTGTTACCTAAGAGGGTCTTAAAACTACATCCCATTATCCAGGAGGGTCCTGAAAACTCCTAGTTAAATGATGGTTTTAAAATTTAAATTATATCTTCTAAAGGTGTGACTTCCGCTAAATCTTGTTATCTAAGAAGGTCTTAAAACTATATCCCATTATCCAGGAGGGTCCTGAAAATCAAAAATCAAGTCTTATCTTAAGCGTGACAACTTTTACGGCTGAATTATACTACCCTACAACAGAACTTATGCTAACTCTTATTATCTAATGGAAATCTTAAATCTAGGTCCCATTATTCAGGAGGGTCCTAGCAACTTCTAATTGGACCCTATCTCAAGCACGCAAACTGTGAAGCCAACTTATATTCCTTTGGGGTAGATTTATGCTAGATTTTGCTACTCATGATTGTTTTGAATTTAAAACTAGGTCCCATTTTCCAGGAGGGTCCTGAGAACTTCAAATTAAATCCCATTATCCAGGCGGGTCCTGGGAATTTATGGTCAAACCTGTCTGGTGATTGCCTTTCCTTATGGAGGGTTCTCCGAAACAACCAAAATTTCCTGCCCCTGTTTCAATCAAAGAAAAATCTTGTCAGTTTAAAATGTGGTGGTTAGTTGATGGCATTCTTACTGAAGGTCTCTCCGCCCTTGTGCTTTGTTTTGACTGGCTTCCCTGAACTAGCCAAGAACCGCTTGACTTTCTGACTGACTTTCAACCCACATGACCTTGGATGACCCGAGTGTTCTATACCCAAACTGTTGTTTTACATCTCTGGCCCATCTATTTGAACCTCTGCATCTCCCATGAAATTACTAAACCATTCCACCGATGAAGCTTTCACTGACCCTTTATATCCCATTTCACATCATACTATCTTTAGCAATGCCTTGACCGCCTTGTGCTTTGTGCAACTTGAAAGTTGGTAATGAGCTTTGAAATCCCTTCTTATTGCTTAAACGGAACTGAACTTGGAAACACTTTAGAGAAGTAAACCCAAAAGAAATGAAATGCAATGACTTTGAGAGTTAGGGATAAGAAAAATCCAAAATTAGAAAACTGTCCGAAGGGAAAAAGAAAAGAAACTTATCTGGGTGTAACAACTGACACCAATGATCATGACATGCATTTCGGATTTGTCGGCCCAGTATGTCCAATCAACTTTCAGTTGTCATACTTTATGCCCCGAGATCTTCACAACCCAATTTCTTCACCAAAACCTTGTCCTTGTTCGGCCCGCGGTGCCCCGGAGGGTTTTCACCAACAAACCTCTCTCATTTGTTTATCTCTCAACTCACTATCGCCTTAAGGTGCCTGTGAAGGTTTTCACCGATAGGACTCTCTCATTTTGATTTCTCTCAGCTTTCGTCACCTTATGGTGCCCGCGAGGGTTTTCACCAATAAGACTCTCTCATTTTTCATTTCCTTGTTTGGACCGGAATGCTGCCACTGATATGAATTACCTTTACTTGCTCGACTTGGCATCTCTCGAAGACTAACCAGAAGGTTTTTATTTGGACCGTAATGTGGACTTTTGTATAGGGTTAGAAAGAAAGGATATCAAAAGGCTCAAAACAATTCAAATGGGTTCAAGATTACAACTTTCGAAATCAGATTTCTTACAACCACCACAACTCCTGCCCCAGTTCCTTTGCTTGGGGACTTTTGAATTTTTATTTGATGGGACCGAACCGTGAGGCTGCCTACGTATCCTTAAAAGGAATCAGGTTGAACGTAGTTCATGTCATAGAAATTACTTTGTTGTTGTGATCTTTCTTTCTTTTTCTTCCTCTTTCTCTTCTTTTCTTTTCTTTCTTTCTTTTCTCTTTTTGTTGTTTTGTTGTTGTTGTTGTTTTTTTTTTCTTTTTCTTTTTCTTTTCTTCTCTTTTTCTTCATTCATTTTTTTTCTTCTATTCTTTTTCTTTTCTCTTTTTCCTTTACTTATCTTTCACGCTTGCATTTCTGATCTTTGCTACTGATTCCAAAAGAGGGGTGTGAAAGGAAATAAACAAGGCTAAAAAGGGGTAACAACGGATAAAGTGTTTGAATAGCAGAACAAAATGCCTTCGTCATTCTAATCTTCAAAATGTGCCAAGTACAAACAAATACAGTTTAACCAAAAAAAATCATACATAATATCTCTTGACCGCATCGGAATTGATGGCCATTTCTACACGCTTGCCTTCTATGTCTGTTAAATACAAAGCACTATTGGACAACACTCTAGTTACGATGAACGACCCCTGCCAATTTGGGGCGAACTTGCCTTTTGCTTCAGCCTGATGTGGGAGGATACGTTTCAATACTTGCTAACCCACTTCGAACTTCCATGGACGCACCTTCTTGTTATATGCCCTTGCCATTCTTTGCTGATACAACTGACCATGACATACTGCTGCCAATTGTTTCTCATCGATCAAACTTAATTGCTCCAGGCGGGTTTTGACCCACTCATCATCGTCAATTTTGGCTTTTGTGACAATCCGAAGTGATGGGATTTCGACCTCTACGGGTATCACTGCTTCAGTACCATACACCAGCAAATAAGGAGTTGCCCCTATTGAATTAC
This sequence comes from Nicotiana sylvestris, assembly GCF_000393655.2. NCBI lineage: Eukaryota > Viridiplantae > Streptophyta > Magnoliopsida > Solanales > Solanaceae > Nicotiana > Nicotiana sylvestris. The sequence goes on from NC_091065.1 coordinate 57,734,603, forward strand.
GAATAGTAGTGCGATAACCCAGAAATGCAAAGGGCACCTTTTCATGCCACTGTCTGGAACCATCCACCATTTTCCGAAGTATCTTCTTTATGTTCTTGTTGGCCGCCTCGACTGCTCTGTTTGCCTTAGGGTGGTAAGGGGTGGAATTGCGATGCGTAATCTTGAACTGTTGACATACCTCTTTCATCAAATGACTATTGAGGTTAGCCCCATTATCTGTAATGATCACCTTTGGTATCCCAAACCGACAAATGATATTTGAGTGCATAAAATCGACCACCGCTTTCTTGGTCACAGACTTGAAAGTTTTAGCTTCAACCCATTTGGTGAAATAATCGATGGCTACCAGAATGAACCTGTGCCCATTGGATGCTGCTGGCTCAATTGGTCCAATGACATCCATGCCCCAAGCAATAAAGGGCCATGGTGCAGACATCGTATGCAATTCAGAGGGCAGAGAATGGATCAAATCTCCATTCACTTGACATTGATGACACTTGCGCATAAAACTGATACAATCTCGCTCCATAGTGAGCCAATAATAACCTGCTTGTAGAATCTTCTTTGCCAGAACGTACCCACTCATATGCGGTCCACAGACTCTAGAATGTACTTCAGTCATGATAGCTGTGGCCTGTCTAGCATCTATGCATCTTAACAATCCAAGATCTGGAGTTCTTTTGTACAAAACTCATCCACTGAAGAAAAATCCACTTGCCAAACAACGAATTGTTCTTTTTTGATCACCTGTGACTTGTACCGGATATACTCCCATTCTGATATATTCCCTGATGTCGTGGAACCACGACTCACCATTAAGTTCTTCCTCCACCATGTTTCAGTAAGCGTGCTGAGCATGGACCTGAATATGCAAAGGGTCAACATAAGCCTTATCTGGGTGATGTAACATTGACGTCAGAGTAGACAAATCATCGACAACCTCATTATGGATCCTTGGGATATACCTGAACTCTACTGATAGAAACCGTTGACAAAGATCATGCAAACATTGTCGATACGGTATGAGTTTCAAATCCCGTGTTTCCCATTCTCCCTGAATTTGGTGCACCAGAAGGTCTGAGTCTCCCAATACCAAGACTTCCTCGACACCCATGTCGGCAACTAACTGCAAATCCAAAATGAATGCCTCGTAATCAGCCATGTTGTTAGTAGAATAGAAACAAAGTTGAGTCGTAACATAGTAATGATGCCCTGTTTCAGAAATAAGCACAACCCCTATCCTGATGCCTTTCATGTTAGAAGCTCTATCAAAGAAAAGTTTCCAACCTAGCTCTCTAACTAGTTCCAACTCATCAATATGCATTACCTCTTCATCAGGGAAGTAAGTCTTCAAAGGCTCATATTCTTCATCCACTGGTTTCTCAGCCAAATGATCGGCCAATGCCTAGGCTTTCATCGTAGTCCTAGTCACATAGACGATGTCAAATTCTGTGAGCAAGATCTGCCACTTTGCGAGCCTCCCTGTAAGCATAGGCTTCTGAAAGATATACTTTAACGGATCCAAACGAGAGATAAGGTAAGTAGTGTAAGATGACAAATAGTGCATCAACTTCTGTGCTACCCAAGTTAGGGCGCAACATGTCCTCTCAAGGTGAGTGTACTTAACCTCGTAAGATGTGAACTTCTTGCTGAGATAATAGATGGCCTGCTCCTTCCTGCCGGTGATGTCATGCTGACCCAGCACACAACCAAACAAATTGTCCAAAACAGTCAAATACAGAATCAAAGGTCTCCCTGGTTCAGGTGGCACCGACATAGTTGGGTTCGACAAGTACCCCTTTATCTTATCAAATGCTTCTTGACACTCGTCTGTCCACTTGACCGCAACATCCTTCTTCAATAGTTTAAAGATAGGCTCACAAGTTGTTGTAAGCTGAGCAATAAACCTGTTGATGTAATTCGACCTCCCTAATAGACTCATCACCTCAGTCTTGTTTATTGGGGGCGACAATTCTTGGATAGCTTTAATCTTTGACGGGTCCAATTCAATACCTCGTCGACTGACTATGAATCCCAACAGTTTTCCAGATGGCACACCGAATGCGCCCTTTGCAGGTTTGAGCTTAAGATTGTACCTGCGAAGCCTTTGGAAGAACTTTCTCAAATCTCTGACGTGGTCAGACTGCTTTCTAGACTTTATGATCACATCATCCACATAAACCTTGATCTCCCTGTGTATCATGTCGTGGAATATGGTCGTCATTTCCCTCATGTAAGTTGCCCCAACATTTTTCAAACCGAAAGGCATGACCCGATAGCAATACGTTCCCCATGGTGTGGTGAATGCTGTCTTTTCCGCATCTTCCTCATACATTAAGATCTGATGATAGCCCGCATAGCAATCCATAAACGACCCAATCTCATGCTTGGCACAATTATCAATCAGAATATGGATATTCGGCAGTGGGAAATTGTTCTTTGGATTTGCCTTGTTGAGATCACGGTAATCAACACACATTCTGGACTTACCATCCTTTTTTGGCACCGGCACAACATTGGCTAACCAACTGGGATATCGCGTGACTCGAATGACCTTTCCCTCAAACTGCTTTGTGACCTCTTCTTTAATCTTTACACTTATGTCAGTTTTAAACTTCCTCAACTTCTGTTTGAGGGGAGGAAATGCCGGGTCAGTGGGAAATTTGTGAACCACCAAGTCAGTGCTTAAACCGGCATGTCGTCATATGACCATGCAAAGATGCCTTTGTACTCAAGTAACGCTTTGGTTATCTCTTCCCTGAGTTGTGGTTCAAGATGGACACTTATCTTAGTTTCTCTGATATTATCGGGATCCCCTAAATTGATTGTTTCTGTATCACTCAGGTTAGGCTTGGGTTTTTCTTCAAAATGGCTTAATTCTTTACTAATCTCTTCAAGGGCCTCATTCTCATCATATTCTGATTCATCGTCACACTCTATTTCTTCAATTATTATTTCAGAATTAGATTGGCTTTTAAGACTGGACCGAAGATTCCTCATGCATGTCATGTCATTGAAACCAGCATAAAAAGAACTGTACAAGGAAGAAAAGAAAAACAAAAATAAAACTATTAGGAATGAAGAAAAAAGGGAAATTGCATTTCATTGAAATTAAAAGATAACAAGGTTCATACATCCAAACGGACGGAACATAGAATCAGAATTACAACACTAGAATAATCCAGATAAATTGAAAGAAAATCAAAGCAAACTACCAAAACTCCTTCATGGTGGGGAGATGAGTAGCTTTCCAATTGTTAATCTTTGCGCTGGGCCCAACAAATTGTACATCCGCCTTGCTAGAAACCTCTCCAACTTCCACCATGTTCACATCATCAAATAGCTTCTCGAATCTTTCAATCAACTCTTTATCAGGACCAACCATAGAATTGGGAACTGTTGTTGTTGGGCGTTTCTTGGTGTCGGGCCTAACAAATGATCTAGAGAGACATGGGACAGGCTTTGGGAGGACCCATGCCCTCTGTTTCAACTTTCTGGCTCTTTTCATGTCTGCAACTGTGGGCTTGAATCCCAAACCAAATGTATCCAAGTTTTTGGGGAGGGACACCGGCTGTACGATACCTTGCAGAGATGCACCCAAACCCTTGCCAGGTACAAAACCATTTTTCAACATTTCAACGGCTACCATGACTGATGCGGCAGCTACCTTCAGAATTGGAACGCACTTCCCTTCTGGAATTTTCTTTACCGACACCGTGTCGAAAACCTGATAAACCAAGGCCCCTTGTCGTCTTCAACCTCAATAAATGGTACAATGGCAACACTATGAGCGCACAAGTTATCCTCGCCGTGCACCACGATTTCCTGTCTGTCCCATTCAAACTTGACCATCTGATGTAGTGTAAACGGGACTGCTTTGGCAGCATGAATCTAGGGTCGACCCAATATCAGATTGTAAGAAACAGCCACATCTAGCACCTAGAACTCCATGGTAAATTCAACTGGTCCTATTGTCAGCTCGAGCACTATGTCACCGACTGAATCTTTCCCTCCACCGTCGAACCCCCGAAGACAAATACTGTTCTTGTGAATTCTTTCATCATCCACTTTAAATTTGTTCAGTGTGGAGAGAGGGCAAATGTTTGCATTAGAACCATTGTCGACTAGTACCCGAGTAACCACAGAATCTCTTTCACCATAAGATAGAGGGCTTTATTGTGCTCCGTACCCTCCACGAGCAACTCATCATCAGAAAAAGTGACTCTGTTTACCTCAAAGATCTTGTTGGCTATCTTTTCCAAATGGTTTACTGAGATTTTGTCAGGAATGTGGGCCTCGTTCAGGATTTTCATCAAGGCTCGACAGTGCTCGTCCGAATGGATTAACAATGACAACAGTGAAATCTGAGCAGGCATCTTCCTCAACTGCTCCATAATGGAATAGTCTTGCACTTTCATCTTTCTCAAAAACTCTTTTGCCTCTTCTTCGGTCACAGCTTTCTTCACTAGCACTGGGTTATCTTTGAAGGTTTTAACTTTTCTTAACTCCTCGGGGGCAAAGCATCTCCCCGACCGCGTCAATCCGTGAGTCTCATAGACTTCTTCTTTAACTTCTTTCCCTTTGTACGTTACTGTCACCCATTCATAATTCCAAGGGACAGCCTCGCTATCGACTATCAGTAACTGGGTTACAGGCTTGATAATGACGGGATCTGTGTGAGCCCCCTTCATAATTAAAACAGGCTTGTTCGCCACCCCTGGCACAACCACTTTTGCTCTTTCTTATTTTGCCGCGACATCACTTAAGGACCCCCTCTTGACTACCGCAAATGGTTCACTACTTGTCCCGTTCAACTTGATCACTGGCTTCTCACTTGTTGACTTTTCAACTGGCATGACCTCACTAGACCGAATCATCATGACGGTCTGTGAAGGCTTCTTAGGCTCCCCTCCCTTATGCACTATCTCGATCATGTTTGTCTCATGATGGACTGACAATGGGTTCTGGTTGATATTGGGTGCCTCCGGAGCTTGGACTTCAATCCGATTGGTATCAATAAGCTCTTGAATAATTGTTTTCAATTGCCAACATTTCTCCATGTCGTGCCCCGGGGCACCAGAACAATATTCGTAACTTACAGAATGATCAAGATTTCTAGGGGGAGGATTTGTCAGTTTTAGCTCGATCGGCCTCAGCATATCCAATTTTCTCAGCCTATGAAACAAACTAGTATAGGACTCTCCCAATGGAGTGAAGGTTTTCTTCTTCTGCAATCTCTCATTCTTAAATGCTTGATTGGGCCGAAAACCTAATCTAGGAGGGTTTCGGTAGGCTCGTGGTGGTGGATAGGCATTTTGTGGAGCTAGGAATGTATTTTGTGAGACTGGCGCACGCCATTGTACGTGGGTAGGAGGTTGGCTGTATGTTTGGGCATGATGGACAGAAAAATGGTGGTCTGGTGGTGGGTTGTAGTGTTGGGGTAGATTATACGGGGTATGGGGTAGGTTTGGTGGTGGGGTCGAGGTTGATTATAGTGGTGAGGTGAGCCCCTGGGTCCGAACCAAGCTCCTAAATCAATCGTTGCTACATCCTCTTTCTTCTTCTTTCCAATTACCCCCCCCCCCCGTTCCACTTTAAATGGCTTGGGTGGTTACCTTAATAGCCGAATAGCTCATGATTTTGTTTGTCTTGAGCTCGTCTTCTACAATACCGCCCATCTTCACCACTTCATTGAAGGACTTTGTTATTGCTGATACCAGATGACCGTAATAAGTAGGTTCTAAGGCCTGTAGAAAATAATCCACCATTTCACTTTCTTTCATTGGAGGGTCAACCCTTGCTGCATGTTCTCTCCACCGAAAACCATACTCCCTGAAACTCTCATTGTGCTTTTTCTCAAGTTTCGTCAAAGACAGACGATCCGGAATAATCTCGAGATTGTACTGGAAGTGACAAGCAAATGCCTGAGCTAGATATCCCATGTGTACCATCTTCCGTGATCCTGCCGAGTGTACCACTCTAGCGCGGAACCACTCAGACTTTGACTAAAATATGCCATTAGCAACTCGTCTTTCCCACCATCTCCCCTCATTTTGCTACAGAAACCTCTCAAATGCGCCACTAGATCACCGTGCCCATCATACAAATCAAACTTGGGCATCTTAAACCCTGCCAACAATTGCACACCTGGAAATAGACATAGATCTTTGTAAGCCACACTTACTTGACCTCCCAACCCCCGCATGTCTCTGAATGACTGTTCCAGGCTTTTAACTTTCCTTAACATCTCCTCTTATTCGGGATTTTTAGATGGTTTCTCAGTTTCCACAGGGAGATCAAAATGAGGAGTGTAAGAATAGGGTTCTGGAGCTTTGAAAGTGGGCTCCGGAGGGTAATATTGGTTATCATGGACTTAGAATAAGGGCTCACTGGAGGATCTGTGGAGTATAGCAGGTGGGGGTACCACGAAGACAAGAGTAGCTGGTGGAGGAGGGTATGGAACTGGTTTGGGTGGTGGAGCTGGTGGTGTTTGGGAGGTGGTGCTCTGGTAGTGGTGGTAAATGGGAAAGCTCGGAGATGAATCGGTAGCAGGAGGTTCCTGAGACTAAGCTAATGGCGAGATGAAGGCAGGGTTGGCGGGGTAAGCTGGTGGTAGTTGCCCTTTTGCCCATGCCTAGTACATTTCGGCCATCTGCTGTTTCAGCTTATACTTCTCTTCTTTCATCAAATTAACCTCCGACTCTTCTACCTCTCTCGAGAGATCGATAACACTCGCATCAAGTTCCTGGTTAGCCATGATCAACTTGTTTCTGGACCGGGTGTTGTATGGGTGAGTTGCCAGAATACCAAACAAACTACCACCTTCATGTACTGGATTGTCAACAACAAACTTGTTAGTGATTAGAGCTTAACAGATAGGCAACCACACATTTGGGGAATGAATGCACCTAAGCATTTAACCGTTTCTATTATGCATTTGATCGGTTGCTTGCCTCATCCCGGCTTTTCCTTATTTTCATTTGCAACTTCTCTTTTCCACTTACGCCTTTCTATGCTTGATTTCTCGTTGTTCTTTTTCTTTCTTGTTTTGCCATTGTTTCCTTCTCACAGTTTCTTATTTTCTCTCTCCTTTTCTTTTTCTTCTTCTTGTTTTTCCTCTTTTTTTCTTTTTCTTTTCTCTTTTTTTTTCTTTTGGTTATGATCGAATCCTATGTATATTGCCTACGTATCATGACCCCGCATGAATCAGACCAATCGTAGTTCTGGGGGATAAGTGTAAAAATAAAATATTTTGGGATTTTTAAATTTTCATAAAAAGAAAATGCTTTGAATATAACGACTCAAAAACTAACAGACTCAAAAAGACACTAACAAACTTTGATGAAAAGATAAAAATACAGACTCAAAAACAAACTAACAAACTCCAACAGAAAGATGAAAATACAGACTCAAAAACAGACTAACAGACTTCAATGAAAATCACGAATACATCAACGCCTCAACTGCTCCTGGGCCCGCGAGACATCATTCGGTCTCGCCACGGGCCTAAGAGCTAAATCCCCTTGGAGGTGGTAGAGATCTTCCATTATCTGGCGGACAAAGGTCATCACGGTGGCAAAGAACATGGATCTAGTCATATCCTCACAACTACTACACTTCATCGTGATGTAGTCGGCGATCCTTCTGACTCTCCCTCTTATGACACCCTTTTCTTGCAACAAACACCCAATTTGCTCGGCCCTGGCTTCCAAAGTTTGTTCGACTATATGATTCTATTCTTGAAGTTGTTATAAATCTCTTTCTAACTGTGCCATCATTGCGTAACAGTGTTCCCTTTCTGCCATAAAGTCTTTTGCCTTCTTGATCATTTTGTTCTCAAAGATGGTGACCCTTTTTCAACCCCACAACCTCATTGTCATATTTCTCTTTTAATTGCTTAACCAAGCGCTCTCGTTCCTCTGCATTTTTAGCCAGCTTTGTTCGAGCCCTTGCTAATTCGCCCTCTGCATTGTTCAAATCGAAGTTCTTTATAAGCTTTTCATCTTTTGCACTTCTGGCGGGATTTTCAGCTGCTATTTTCATTTCCCGAATCTGGGCTCAAAGGGCCTCATTTTCTTTGGCCAACTTTTTCTTTTCACCCTCATCCGCAACGGCTTGCAAACCATTCTCGAATTGAAGGTCCTTGACTTGCTTTTCAAGCTTGCTTATGGTAGCCCTATACTCATTTTCTTTGGCCAACCAATCCCATTGTGCTTGTGATGCCTCGACGAATTCTTGAAGATGGGGTCTTTTGGCCGGCCTTCCAGACTCAACTTCCCTTTTATACCAAGCAAGGTACCCGGGTGAAATATCTCCTTTGGATAGATCACACACACAGGTATTTGCCGTACACTCGCTCCAGATTTGGCGAACTGCTGCTTCATGGAATTGACCATCAGGACTAATATCGATTGCGTGAGGACTAAGATCTTCATCTTTTGGAACTATTTGACATCTCCCCAACTGTCTCAAAACCCGGTATGGGGCATAAGGCTGAATACTTCTAAGACCCATCAGGAGGAAGTGAGGTCCGATAGCTGGCATGTATACGATTTCATCTATAGGAAGCCACCCAAACGTCCATTCTATTTGGTCTGCAATGATGGAATGGAGATGTGATGTCCATTATGTGACCCCTTCTGGCAGGCTAAACCAGTCGACCCTTGTATAAAATTCCTCTATGTAGTTTTTCTCTGTCGACCCATAACTCATGTATTGAGGATGATGACATAGATGTTCAATCATCCACATCTGTAGCAACAAGTTGCACCCTTCAAAAAAGTCTCCTCCGACTTTGCAGGCTGTGAGAGCGCGGAAGATTTCGGACACTATCATGGGTGCAAGGGTGCTTTTGGCCTGAGTAAGCAAAGTTCTGATGACCCCAACTATCTGTATATCGATATTTCCATCTTTCCTAGGAAACACCAGAAGACCCAAGAATACCACCATAAAAGCAAAACACCTGTGTTCTTCCCGTTTGAGGCAATTCCCTTTGCTACAATTTTTGTTTTCTGGATTGTTAAACCCTCCTATATGATCGCATCTCTAGTATATAAACTGCAGAGTGGAAAAACCGACTGCCAAATCTGGTTTATGGACCCCCTGCTTATCTTTAAGGAATCTAGGAATCTGTGCACAACAACGACTCTTGGAGCAACCAGATACTTGTGTCTCAGAGGAACCTCAGTGCTTCCCATATACCTGGTTATTTCTTCCAAAGTTGGGGTGAGTTCAAATTTTGAAAAATGAAACACATTATGGGCCAGGTCCGAGAATGTAACCAACGCCTTTATGATATCTCCTCTAGGCCTGATTTTCAACAACCCGGTGAGACCTCCCAAATATAGATTGACCTTATCTTTCCGTGATTTACCCAGATCTTCCCACCACATACACAACTCAAAGGGGTCTTGTTCATGACTGTTATTGACAAATTTTGACTCCTGCCCATTCTGCACATTTATTAGTGTGATTAAGCAAGATCATGACTCATTTGACTCAAGAAAAGTTAATTTTTTCAAATTTTTACTTCAAAAATAAAACCCGGCTTTGCAAATATGGCCTTTCAGCACTTCCGGGGAGAAGATTTTAAGGCTGTGCTTGCTAACCGGCCAAAAATTCGAAAAAGAGACCAAAGGTGGTTGTTCTTGCTAAAACAGCCTTCCGGCGTACTTTTGGGGACATTCGGCTATTTTAGACAAAAATGGCATCACCCTGCTTATTTAAAATAAAAGAAAATTTTGTTCTTTTTGGGCTATTTTTTGCAAAAGGGAAGTTGGACCCGATGGGGGTTGCCTACTTATCCCACATCCGGTGAGAATTAAACTTGTGTAGTTCGGACTATTTTGACAAAACAAAAACCAACTATTTCTCTTTAAAAAAAAAAATTCTTCTTCTTTTTTTTTCAAAATTTTGGCAGAGTTACAGTATATTTTGGACATCGGTTTTTCAAAAATAGGCAATTATCTCTCTCGGCCCTCACATTGACTTCCCTTCTCTCAACTTTTCCCCTATAAGCCGGTCAACATGCAAATCTGAAGCAAATGGATGCACAAGTAGCAAGTAGGATGCATCAGGATGGTCTTTTTCATTTCGGGTACACCTGTCCTAGACAGACCCTACCCTGTGTTGAGTCTCCAAAATCAAATGCACATGATGCAAACAAACGTTCCTACTAGGGATCTGACATGAGGCTGAGTTATTCTAGGCTCGAAACCTGGGTATTTGTTCTAGACTTGTGTACCTGAGCGAACAACTCGAGTCGAGGAGGGGGCTAGGTACCGAGAACCAAAAGGCCATCCAGCTTAGTAACTTGTCTGAGCCTCTTTCTTATTTCAAGGTATGACACTAACAGAATAGGGAGTCACGCCAGCGTGCACATCCCCGAAGATGAGAAGAGAACGGTTTTGTAGCAGTTTATATACAGTTCAAATAATACCAAAGCGGTAAAAAGCAACATTTAGCACATTAGACCCAAACATGTGAATAAAATAATATAATAAATAAATCCAAATATAACAATTACTCTAAGCTCGAATTCTGGTCTGCGAAACCAGAGATTCTGGGTTTGATCCCCAGTAGAGTCGCCAGAGCTGTCACACCTCCTTTTTACCTACACCCCCGTAAGGGTATAAGACAGTTTTTTCCAATTTAAGTGACAATCGAAACGAGATTATTTAATTAAATTCAGAGTCACCACTTGGGATAATTTTATGGTGTCCCAAGTCAACAGTTCAAATTCCGAATCGAGGAAAAGATTGACTCTGTATTACAGCCTGCGAACATAGAAATCCGGGTAAGGAATTCTGTTAATCAGGGAGAAGGTGTTAGGCATTCCCGAGTTCCGTGGTTCTAGCACGGTCGCTCAACTGTTATAATTGGCTCAAATATCTGATTTTAAAACACTTTTGAACATATGTGCATTTTAACTTTAAACCGCTTTTAATTATTTTAAGGAAGATTTCAACGTCGTCTAAAATATGTCTTTGGACCACGCCACATTAAATGCACCCGCAGTCCGAAACGCCTTTTATTCAACGTTGTTGAGATTTGGATTTGGGTCACATGAAATGCGCACCCGAGTTTAGGAAGTAATTTTAAGATTACGCACTTAAAGCAACTACGCGTTTTTAAATTTGCGAGGGCCATGGAACATTCATTAAATAGCGCGCCTCCAATTCTAAGGATTAAACACATTAATTAACTGAGGGTCGTGCATTTGAAATTTTGTTTGTCACGACACACCTCGATTCCAATTTTTAAAGAGGGAATAACTAAATTAAACTATGTGAAGAGCTTCTAATCCTACTATGACAGTTTCAAACTCAAAATTAAAAATCATATGCTAGCAAAACACAACATTAAGCATAACATATTAGAAGAGCACAGGCAGGTGATGGCCCATCGAAAGAGAGACGACCCAGATCTAATTCAGAGGCACTTTCAGATTTGGGCCCCGAAGCGAGCCCAAATTTCGAAGCCTTACAGCCACTGAGCACACGACTCAGTATCGAATCCCCACATTGCGTGAATAATGCTTGGCGTTACAAACGGCCCACACAAATTCAAAAGACTAACCATGGGACCAATACTCATATAAACAAACTTTGGGAATCATCTTCTAGCTTATCAATGGACAATTATATGTCATTCAACAATGATTTGGTTTGCAAGCAGTTGAAAGTCTGATTTAAATAACTAACAGTAGGCAACTTATTTCCAGACCTCCAAATTAACTTAAAATAAAGACCTGAAGATTTAAAACAAATCAAACCAATCTCACATAAGTAAAACCAAACTAACAATTTGTCATTTCCCAGTGAACTCAAACATACATCTACATTAGAGAATCCCAACAACTCTCAGCCAAAAACTAACCAAAGTCCATAACAAACCAGTTTAAAATTAGCAATTACAAACTTAAAGTCTTACTAACACGAATTCGAACTTATTCAAGGGCCAAAGTCCATGATCCACCCAGTATTACAGAGCATGTTTAAAGCTAAACAATTAAGAGTAAACATGATAAAGGGGAAATCAGACTACTCTACACATTCTGATGATTTCCAAAAGACACGAGTGACATTTTATGAACAAAACAGAAATACAGCCAACCTATAAAAGTGATCAAATTTAATGCACTACTTCAAGGTTCCCTGTCCATTTCATTCATCAAATTTGGATTCACATTCTACAGGTCTTAGAATAAGTACCTGGATATTGAAAGCAAAGAACAAAATGAGGAATTAGCAGCAGTACTTAGAAGAATTCAGCACCAGCAACACCAATGCAAACCAGAAAAATGGATACGAAGTAGTACAAGACAGTCTTAATCGAACAATAACCCAAAGCAACCTCAAACCAAACTTCAAACACCCAAAACTCAATTCATTTCAGCACCAGATTAATCAGAAATTCTTCAGAAGTTAAAAGTCTTCAAAATTATAGAGGAAAATGCAATGGAATAGTAATCTCTTTTTTTCTTTTAGCGTTTTCAGCCGTTTTCGGATTTTCCTCCAATCTCCCTTAAGAATTTCAGCAAATGTGGCTTTTATAGAGGGGTGTTAGGGCAGCATAAAGATTTTAGACTTTTCTCTTTAATCCTTTTCCAATTTTTATTTTTGCTACTGTGCCCTTAGTGTAAGACTCAGATTTTTAGTTTAATCCCCACTCCCCTTTCCTAGAAGCTTCTCATAGTAGTTACTAAAGATTCCCTACCCCAATTTCCCCAAACACCCTTTTAAACCTCCATTATTTACCCTCTGAAAAACAAAAATGGATCCAAATACCCCACATCCAGTCCTAAATCATGGGCTGGTTAACAGAATTTCCCTTCCCCACTTTGGGCTTCTGCTTTACAAACCCCACATGTATTTTAAACCAACGCAACTTCACAAAAACCTTCAACACTACCAAAGCTATGAACGAATAAAACAGAAAAAGGAAAATAAATAAAAGGAAAAGGAAAACAATTAACATGAACGAATAATCTCTGTACTAAACTATTGATTCTGACTTAATCAACCAAGAGCTAATGTGACTGAAACCAAACTAGGATGACGAACAGTAAAAAAAGAGAAAAATGAAAATTAAAATAAACAAAAAGGAGAGCAATAAACCAGGGTATGCCAAAAGGATCGACGACTCAGAGTTATCGATGACTGATAGGAGTTTTCGGTGAATGACGAGAATTGTAACATGAGCAATAACTGGAATTTCTTTAACGGCTAGTGCTCTATACCACAATCCTCAACATCTACCCTAAAGTGATATGAAACAGAAGCTCGGAACACAGGTTGCTTGACCAAAAGCTGGGTGCCATGACATGCCTTGAAATTGAATGAATAAATAGCAAATCCCACGTGATCTTACCAAAAAGTAGCAAATAAAGGAGAAACAAATCAGGGAAAATAGAACAACTCGAATTTTCTGCCTTCCGAGATTTGGAATTCGCGAGGACTAGGTGATTTTTGGATAAACTGATGAGGGATTTGGAATGAGGAAGCAACAAGGATTATATGGTCAAAATTTGGCTGAGTTTGGAGACTCGCCGCCGGCCGGAAATAGTGAAGAATTTCAGGGTGGCGGGTCTTAGGGTTAGGGATGATGGAGTCGAAGTACAGAGATACAAGGTTTCTCCGTGAGTTTCGGACAGTTATATCAGGGGGGGGGGGGGGGCGTTCCTTGGTCGTTGGATTGAAAGAGATTAACGGCCCAGATCTATTACCTTATGAACGACGTCGTTTGGTTGGGAAGTGGGGTTGGACCGGATATTAGAGCAGAACACGGGCTGGACTGGACGGGTTTTGCACTGGGTTGAGAGAATTAACATAAATGGCCCAAAATCAGCTCATCTCAATTCTTTCCTTTTCTTTTCAATTCATTTTTCTTCAAAATTCATTTTTTTTTTCAAAATTAAAATTAAAACCTAAATTAAATCCTTAAACTAAATTAACCTATCAAAAAAACTAATTAAACCTAAATACTAATTATCATAACTAATTAAAAAATAAATTTAAGGAAAATCTACCAAAATTCAAAACTAAAATTAAAAAGTGCAAAAATAAGTTATTTTTTGTGACTTTTCCATTTCTTAAAACAACTAATTTTCTAATTTATCTGAAAAATGTAAAATTAAATACTAAATGCAAATGCAACATATTTTTTTGTATTTTTCATTAATTAAACAAAATTAACATGCGCAGACAAATGCAAGCAATTAACGAAAAATGCTTCAAAAATCTACGAAATTGCAAATAATGGGAAAAAATTATCTTGTTTTGAATTTGTGGCAGTAATTCATATAGGGCAAAAATCACGTGCTCATAATGACCAAGTTGACCCAGAAGGGTGCCCAGTTCAGGTGGTCGGACGAGTGTGATGTGAACTTTCAGAAGCTCAAGACAGCTTTGACTGTGGCACCAGTATTGGTTTTGCCCACAGGTTCAGGGCCATATACAGTTTATTGTGATGCATCTTGTATTGGACTTGGTGCGGTGTTGATGCAGGATGGCAAGGTCATTGCCTATGCTTCACGGCAGTTGAAGATTCATGAGAAGAACTATCCGGTTTATGATTTGGAGTTGGCAGCCATTGTTCACGCATTGAAGATTTGGAGGCATTATCTGTATTGCGTGGCATGTGAGGTGTTCACGGATCACAATAGTCTGCAGTACTTGTTCAAGCAGAAAAAGCTAAATTTAAGGCAGAGAAGGTGGTTGGAGCTGTTGAAAGACTATGATATCACCATCATATATCATCCAGGAAAGGCCAATGTGGTGGTCGATGCATTGAGTAGGAAGTCATCTAGTATGGGCAGTCTTGCTTATATTCCGGTCGGTGAGAGGCCGCTTGCTCTGGATGTTCAGGCTTTGGCCAATCAAATTGGAAGGTTGGATATTTCTGAGCCTAGCCATGTCAGCTTGCACAGTCGCTTGTTCTTCCTTATTGAAGCGTATCCGAGATCGGCAGTATGATGATCCCTATTTGTGTGTCCTTAGAGACACAGTGCAACACGGAGGTGACAAGTAGGTTACCTTAGGAGATGATGGAGTTCTGAGATTGCAAGGTCGAGTTTGTGTGCCAAATATGGATGGACTTCGAGAGTTGATTTTAAAGGAGGCCCATTGTTCCGGGTACTCTATTCATCCGGGCACATCTAAGATGTATCAGGATTTGTGGCAACATTATTGGTGGAGGAGAATGAAGAAGAACATTGTTGCATATGTGGCTCGGTGTTTGAACTGTCATCAGGTTAAGTACGAGCATTAGAGTCCTAGTGGTTTGTTCCAGAAGTTTGAGATTCCTGAATGGAAGTGGGAGCATATCACTATAGACTTCGTTTTTGGACTCCCACGGACTCAGAGGAAGTTCGATGTAGTGTGGGTTATTGTTGATAGGCTAACCAAGTCAGCACATTTCGTTCTTATGGCAGTCTCCTATTCTTCTGAGTGGTTAGCTAAGATCTATAGTCGGGAGATTGTTCGTCTTCATGGTGTGCCCGTGTCTATCATTTCGCATCGAGGTACGCAGTTTACCTCACATTTCTGGAGAGGAGTTTAGCGAGAGTTGGGCACAGGGGTTGAGTTGTGCATAGCCTTTCATCCTCGGACAGACGGGCAGTCCGAGCGGACTATTCAGATTTTGAAGGATCCGAGCGGACTATTCAGATTTTGAAGGATATGCTCCGAGCTTGTGTCATTGACTTTGGAGGCTCAAGGGATCAGTTTTTGCCTCTAGTAGAGTTTGCCTACAACAACAGCTACCAGTCGAGTATCCAGATGGCTCCTTACAAGGCTTTGTATGGTAGGCGGTGCCGGTCGCTGGTTGGATGTTTTGATCTAGGAGAGGCTCGGTTGTTGGGTACAGATCTTGTACAGGATGCCTTGGATAAGGCCAAGATTATTCAGGATAGACTTCGTACAGCTCAGTCTAGGTAAAAGAGTTATACCGACAGTAAGGTTCGTGATTTGGCTTTCATCAGCGAGCAGGTATTGCTTCGAGTGTTGCCTATGAAGGGCGTGATGAGATTTGGGAAGAAGGCCAAACTTAGCCCTAGGTTCATTGGCCCATTCGAGATTCTTGATTGAGTGGGAGAGGTGGTTACAGACTTGCGTTGCCGCCGAGCTTATCAACCATGCATCCAGTGTTTCATGTTTCCATGATTTGGAAGTATCACGACGATCCATCCCACGTGCTAGATTACAACACTGTCCAGTTGGACAAGGACTTGTCTTATGAGGAGGAGCCGATAGCTATTCTAGTCCAGGCAGGTTCGTCAGTTGAGATCGAAGTGTTTCCTTCTGTTCGTGTTTAGTGGAGAGGTCAGCCTACTGAGGCATCGACCTGGGAGTCCGAGTCCGATATGCGGAGCCATTATCCCCACCTTTTCCCTGACTCAGGTACTTCCTTATTATGTCCGTTCGAGGACGAAAGGTTGTTTTAGAGGTGGAGAATGTGATGACCCAAAAGGTCATCACTTGTTTTAGAAATAAATTCTGTGTTTCGAGGCCTTAAAAAACCTCTTTCAGTATCACCTCGATTTGCATGCGCAGTTCGGGCATGTAGCCGGAAAGCCATTATGTGAAAATCTATGAAAAATGATGAATTTTGACTTTAAAATGAATTTAAGTTGACTTCGGTCAATATATTGGGTAAACGGACCCAGACCCATGATTTGACGGTCCCGGAGGGTCCGTAGGAAAATATGGGACTTGTGCGTATGCCCAGAATCGAATTTCGAGGTCCCAAGCTCGAGAAATAAATTTTTGAAGAAAAGTGTTTCCTGAAATATTTATGAGTTTTTGGTAATGAAATGTGTTTAAAATTTGATGGTATCGGGCCTTATTTTGGTTCTAGAGCCCGGTACAAGTCTTATACATGATTTAAGATGAGTCTGTGAAATTTTGAAAGAAACTGACTTAAATCAAAGTAAATCGGACCGTATTTGAGAAAATTGGAAAATTCTGAAGTTCTTAGGTGATTTCATGATTTTGATGCTAAATTCAGTTGTTGATGTTTATTTGGCGATTTGATCGTACGAGCAAGTCCGTAGGGTGTTTTTGAGGTAGTGTACATGTTTGGTTTGGAGCCCCGAGGGCTTTGGTGAGTTTCGGATAGGTCTCGGAAGGTTTTTGAACTTAAGAAAATTGCAGAACTGCTGTTTCTGATGCACATGCCCTCTGTGCTTCGCGATCGCGAAGCCTATCACGTGATCGCGAAAGGGAAAGTTGGGCCGGGGTGAAATTGTTCTATGCGAATGCGAGGTAAGGGATGCGAACGCGGAGCACTAAGGAGTTGCTCTACGCGAATGCGACCCATGTCTCGTGAACGCGTAGTGTAAATGAGGGGCTGGTCTGGGAAGTGACCGTTCTTCTACGCGAACACGTGCACAGGCCCACGAACGCCAAGGTCAGGGGGGCCAACCCTTCGCGAACGCATAAGAGGACTCACGATTGCATAAGTCCACATTTGGCAGCTCTTCGCGATTGCGACAGTGTTCACACGAACGCGATGAACACTGTCGCCCAGTCATTTAAATAGTGACAGAAACGGGATTTAACCCAAAACTCATAACTTCTTCTTCCAAACTCCAAATTGGGCAATTTTTTAAAGAGAACTTCACCAAAAATTCATAGGTATGTAATCTTAGATTCATTTTCTTCAATTTCCAATTACACCCATTAGATTTCTAGGCCTAAATCATGTTCTTAAGAGTAGAAAATTAGGGATTTGGGTAGAGTTAGGGCTTTTGTATAAATGGAAATTAGACCTCGTTTTGGGGTCGGATTTCGAAACGAATTACATATTCGGGCTCATGGGTGAATGCGTGGTCGGGTTTTGGTCCGAACCTCGTGATTTGACCAAGCGGTCCCGGGGCCGATTTTTGTCTTTTTTGGGAAGAATGATAGGAAATCTCTAATTAAGCATTAGGTATGAATTCTTTAGTATTTATTGATGTTATTAAATCAATTTGAACTAGATACGAGTTGTTCGGAGGCAAATTCTAAAGGAAAAGCGGTGTTTGAGGCTTGAGTTGGCCGTGGAAGTTCGAGGTAAGTGTTTGGTCTAACCTTAGCTTGAGGGATTAGGAGTTGTGTCCTATTTGCTACGTGTTACTTGTTGAGTACGACATATAGGCATGGTGACGAGTATTTATACGTTGGTGTCAAACATGACCGTGAGTCTTATATTGAAATTGTTGTGTTCTTAACAAATACTACGAATGCCTAAGTTGTTGATTCTCTGTGTTGAGCAAGGATTATGATTATTCTCGTAGAAATAACTGATGATTGAGTATTGGTGCTAGTTGAGGAAGTTAGAGGTTGGAACAAGTTTGGTTATAGCTAATTTTCCCTTGCCGGGACGTATTTATTTATACTGTCGATTCCCTTACCAGGATAGTGTTGTTTCTTTGTTGATACCTTGCCGGGACTCTCTTTGTGATTTGTGTTGAACTGTATATGTGGATCGGATTGCACGCCGTAACAATATTATATTTGGATCGGGTTGCACGCCGCAACAATATTATGTTTGGATCGGGTTGCACGCCGCAACAATAATATAACTGGATCGGATTGCACGCCGCAATAGTGATAAATGATATGGATCGGGTTGCAAGCCGCAACAGTGGTTTTATGATTTGGATCGGGTTGCGCGCTGCAACAATAGATAATAAAAGTGCTTATTGGTTGGTTACGAGTTCTTTATTATTTTGCTGTGAATTCTAAATTGTTCTTTATGTTGTCTCTTAAATTACTGTTGGTAAATGATATTCCTCCGCAGCATGTCCCCCTCCTATCTTTACATGTTTATTTCTATTTTATTTTCCGTTGTATATTATATAACTGCACAGGTTTATCTGGTAGTCTGGTCCTAGCCTCGTCACTACTTCTTCGGGGTTAGTCCAGGCACTTACCAGCACATGGGGTCGGTTGTGCTGATACTACACTCTGCACTGTGTGCAGATCCCGGAGCGGCAGCTTTTGGACTATAGCTTTGGGTGACTGCCTTCAGTCTAGTCAGAGATCCCGAGGTAGTCCTGCAGGTGTCCGCATGCCCCAACGTTCTCTTCTATCTTTATATTCTATTTTCGTTTACTTCAGAGACAGATTGTATCTTTCTTTCCAGACAATTGTGTGTAGTATTCGTAGACGGTCCGTGATATTGTGACACTGGTTCCAGGTAGAGATGTACTTGGTATTATCGTACTTGTTTTTGGCTAAGTTATTAGATTACGTCTTCCACATGTCTTCATTATTTGTTAACATTTCACTGTTGGTTGTATGTTGTTTTAAACTGTTAAAAAGGGTTTAATAAAAGAGTTAGTGAATCTATAATACTCGGCTTGCCTAGCTTTCACGAGTAGGCGCCATCACGACTCCTGAGGTTGGGAAATCTGGGTCGTGACACAACAAGAAGCAAATAGATAGTAATACTGTAAAGCAAGTTGTACACAGTCTAAGTCCAATGAAACCAAATAAAGGAAAACAAATAACAACTCAACAAAAACAACCTCTTTTACACCAGATCTATTCAGGAATTTCCACAAGGTACCAAACCTCATAATCACAAATTACGGATCCCAATTCTTGAACCCTAATCACTTGACCTATTGTGCCCACATTACAAATTCATAACCGCACGAACGACTCACGTGCCAAGAGAGTGACGGTATCTAATATTTGCACAAACCACTCATGTGCCAACAATAACAATGACTCATGACTGCATGGACAACTCACGTGCCAACAGGATAACTCTCACACACAAGGCAAATACACAGGAGTACATGTAAATGATCAAAATTATCACGATTCATCTTCTTAAACCGATACGGGTGATTTATTTACGTGTATGCTTGTGCAACTATTCTACCACAATTCAAGTCAACAAGGAAGAGTAGAGACAATGAATGACACATAAGAAATGATCACAACAAAATGTACACGCTATAACTCACACAAGGTAGGCACACCACTACACAAATAACAACAATAACAATGCTCCCAGGCCATCACAAATCATTTCACAACATAGCCCACCTTGTCTTGCCACGTGCGCAATAATAAAATAAATGCCCGCCTTGTCCCGCTGCATGCATTAATAATATTCCCACCTTGTCTCGCCACATGCACAAACTCATATATATAGCCCGCCTTGTCACGCTGCATGTGCAAATATCAATAGTAACAATAGACCGGACAACTCGCGTGCGAACACCCCAACAATCCTCTCAACAATGCCACATGTGCCAAAACATAACAATACAATAAAATGACTTTCATAACATGTGCTCATATACCATAATATTTCCTCAAAATAGTTTCAATAACACAACCACGCATAGCCCTCGGCTCAAAAATAGTAGGTACAACAATAACAACAAAACCAATAACACGAGAATTCGGCAAGTAAATCAACTCAAGAACTTCAGAACACAAAGAAACGGATGAACGAGCTCACAATGAAAGAGACAATAGAGAATAATGGTTTCAACAAGAATAGATCAACAAGGGGAGAGATAGAATGCAACAATGATTTCCACATAAGTACAATGATTCTAAATAAGGATAAGTAAACAATGAAAGGGATAACAAACCTTCAATTGAGGTTGAGCAAATACATAAAAAATACTAATAAATTCAATTAAGGATAAGCAATTACGAAAAATATAATAATGACTTCAATTAAGGATAATCAATTACAGAAAGGATAATAATAACATCAATTAAGGATAAGCAATCACGAAAAAATAGCATATCAATAAAAGAGACAATATCTTCAATTAAGGCACAAAAAAGTTTAATTGGCAACAAGTGTAAAACATGAATCAATTAATTTCAAATAAGACACTTAAGGTTAAATTTAGTAAATGGGGAATTTAACATGCTAAAACAACTTCACAACTAATGAATAAACGACCCTAAGAGCCCTAAGCGATCAAATTTCCACAAATAAGCCCGAGTACATAGTCGTCACCTCGCGTACACGACCCAAATCCTAAGGAGTATTTTCCCCTACACAAAGTTAGGTAAGATACTTACCTCAAAGAAGCTAGACCATTACTGTAAAATGACCTTCTCGAGTGAAATAACCTCTGGATGGCTCAAATCTAGCCCAAATAACTTCAAATCATAAATAAAACTCATAGGAAACAATTACGGATAATAAAGCTTCAATCTTTAATAAAAACTAAAAAGTCAACCCAAAAGTCAACCCTATGCCCGCTCCTCGAAACCCGTAAATTCATAAAATCTGAACACCCATTCAATTCCAAGTGCAACCATACTAATATTATCTAATTCCGACTCCGAATCGATGTTCAAAACCTAATTATTCTCTTTAAAAATGTTTTTGATAACAACCCCCAATTCTCCAATCAAAATATGGATTATTTCAAAAATAAACTTCTGTAATCATATTAAAATACAAAAATTATAGTTAGATACTGACCCCCATGCAAATACTAGAAGAACGTCGTAAAAATCACCTCAATCGGAGCTCTAGAACTCAAGATATGCTCAAAATACTAAATAAACACAGTCTGATTTTCTTTTTATACAGAGGGAATTTCGCTTTTGCACACAAAACTTCGCATCTACTTTCTGCCAGTTGTAATTTCCACCATTGCGGACCATTTATCGCATCTGCGAGGTCGCAGAAGCGGACCCAACTTTGCATCTGCGGAGTACCAACACCAACTCTCTTCTCCGACACTAAAATGAACATAACTCCCTTATACGATGTCCAAATTTGAAGATTTTTTTTTGCTATAGCTCCGTAATTACGATACAGATCTAACACTTCAATGAAAATGGAAATTAGAGCTCATTTTCTTAATTTTGTACCATTTAATCTTGAAGAAGCGACGTCAAAACATTAAAAACGAGTGCAACACAACCCAAACCTATTCGAAACTCACCCGAGCGCCTCGGGACCCCGTTCAAACAACCAATAAGTTCCAAAACATAGCTCAGACCTTCTTGAGACCTCAAATTACATCAATCAACATCAAAACTACGAATCACACCTCAAATAGAACTTAATGAACTTGTGAACTTTTAACTTCTACAACTCGCGCCGAAACATATCAAATCAACTCGTAATGAAGTCAAATTTTGCATGCAAGTCTCAAATGACATTGTGAGTACGTGATTTTTGCCCTATATGAATTATTCCCACAAATTCAAAACAAAACAACTTTTTTTTGCATTATTTGTAATTTCGTAGATTTTTGTAGCATGTTTTTTGTTTTTTTTTTGTCAATTGTTTGCATTTGTCTGTCCACGTTTATTTTATTTAATTAATAAAAAATAAAAAAAGGATGTTGCAGGTGCATTTAGGATTTAACTTTGCATTTTTAAGAATTAATTAGTAATTAGTTATTTTATAAAAAAAGAAAATCACAAAGAATAGTTTATTTTGCACCTTTTAATTGTAATTTTGAATTTTGATAGTTGCTCCTTTAATTTGGTTTTTAATTATTTGTGATCATTATTATTTAAAATTAATTATTATCCTTTAGGGGGGCCTAATTTGGTTTTGTGATTTAACCTAGGATTTTAATTTTGGAAAAAAGGGAAAAGGAAATTAAAAAGAGTTTGAAAATAAGAAATTAATTTGAAAAGAATAAAATGAGAGGAAATAGATCAGAGGTTTTGGGTTTTAATTGGATCTCCCCACCAGGACCAAGTTATTTATTCCTCAAACCCGGTCGATTCGAGCCCAAACCACCACCTATGCCCGGTCCAAATAAGACCCCTGAAATGACATAGTATGATCGAGATACTACGTCGTTTAGAGTTCTTTTGATTTAAGTTGATCCTGATCCTCAGTCCCCGACTCATCCAACGGTCTCAAACGCCCCCCCCCCAATTCAATTAAAAATGTCCGAGATACCTCAGAGACCGGTCAGTTCATCGAAAACGCTCCTTCACTTCATCTCCTCCATCTCAAAAAACCTAATCCACTGCCCTGTTCACTCGCCGGTGGCGCCGCTTCAAAGTAACTTCAAAACCACACCCCTGAACCCTCTCATCTTCCTCTCTCCAAATCTCAGCACAACTCCCATCGAATCTTTCTCAATCCTTTCGAATCTCGAATCAAAGTTCGAGGCCCTAAGAAGCCAAATCGCTTTGTCTATGATTCTGTAGCTTGCATGACCACAAGCGTTCGAAGTCTCAAGATTTTCGAGTCTAATTTGACTGGGGTCGAATTGTAGTCATTAAGCTTTCCTTGTCCTTTCCTTTTGTCCGCTTCTGATTTATGTCCTACTCCTATTCTTTTTCTTTTCCCTCATCTTTCTTGAAGTAGACTGATTCGAGCAGGGTTCTGAATGGCGTTAAATTTTGTGTTCATTTTGTTGCTCAGTTTTCTTGTCAAGGTTCAAAGGTCCATTTGCTTATTTTTTGTTAACAACGTGCTTGAACCTTTGTTTTTGCTTTTGATTTAGTCTCACAAGTTAATATAGTTTGGTCGTCTCACTTTAATAATCTAATTCACTCTTTGCTTGTTTTTGTAATTAGTCAGTCGCGTAGTTAAAGTTTAGTTTTCAAATAAATATTTATTTTCTGCTCTTGGTAAAGGATTGTTTGGGCCATGGGTTCAATTTCGACCCAAGTTCAAAAGATCAGCCCATTCATCTTGGGGTTGAAGTAAATAGGGATTTGACCCGTTTGGATACTTGAAAGTAAAAACCAGGGGTTTAAGGGGGTATTCTGGGTAATTGGTTAGGTGAATCTCTGAATAATTGAATTAGGAAGCTTCTTGAAAGCTGGGGTGGGGACTTACATGAAAGCTGATGTTTTAAACTAGGGGTATTTGAGCAAAAATGAAAACTTTAAAAGGTTTAAGGTGCAAATTTAGCTCATTTCTGCAACCCTAATACCCTGCCTATAGAGGCATCGTTGCTTCAGTAAAAAAAAGGAAGAAAAAAAAGGGGTAGAGATGAAATGACTGTAAAGAAATGGCTGAGTATTTTGGATAGAATTCGAAAATAACACAGAAAATGCTGGATTCTCTTTGTTAAAATTGCTCAAACCTCACTTGGTTTCAGCTCCCCGATCTTTTTTATTAGTTCAAAATTTCTGAAAACGTTTTCAAGTCTTTACACCTGGTTATAAATGCCTTGAATTTGGGGTTTCAAGATGTGGTTTTAAGCTTGCTGTTGGGGTTACTATTGCATTGCTTGGATCTGAATTGATTTCAGCCACTGCTGGTTACTGATTCTTCACTTCCTTTGTTTCTCTTTTATTACCAGGTATGCAGTGACTCTTGAATGTGACATATGAGGTGCAAATGTGAAAGCCATGTAATCAAATTGAAGAGAAATAACAAACACTAGATTTTATTGTCAAATAACTGCTGAGTTCATTAAATTTTGTCCGTGTGTCCTCCAATTTAGTTTCACTATGTATATTTCATTCATGTTGTTAGTGTTATATTTCGTTTTGAGGTTTGCATTTGGGGTTTGTTTGATGTTGTTCAGGTTTGAGAATGTCTTTAGGCTTAAAATGATATGTATAAGTTGAAAATTATGATTCCTCTAGTCTGATTTGGTTAAGTCTTGATGAACTTTGGAGATATTCTTTTATAGTCGTATTTAAGTATCCATCATATTGGTTCTTTCATGTATTTCTCTTTAGAAAATCTGATATGCTCTGTTTTTCCCATCCACTAGCTTCTTGTATGTTAGATTGTTTTCCATGGTCTGCAGAATAGCTTAGCCACTTCAGTTCTGGTATCCTGCCTTGCACTACCCATGTATGAATGACTTGACATTCATAAAGGCTGTTAAAGGAATGTGGAGTTTAATCTCAAACTTGAGAGTTCTCAGATTAGCTTCATTCTTTACATCGTGTTGTTTTCTTTTCGAGGAAATAATTAAAAGCATATGATTCCATTAAAATGTGTTATCCTGAATGGAACTCAGATTTGCTTATTTAACAATCTCATGAGGTATTGTCGGTTATTGAATGCATTGGAATGAGGTTTAACCAAGTGTAGAATCTCGCACAATTACTGTTGTTGAATCAGTCATAGGATTACTTCGAATAGGATAGTTCGATGCCTAGGTTTCCCTTCTGTGAGCTGTAGGGATTCGATTGGACGGGCTTGTATTCGCAGCCTGTTTGGGCCTGTGATTCGAGCCCACTCTCACTTGAAATAGGCGTTCCGCATAAGTAATTGGGTTTGTCTTAGTTCAGACTCCCTCCTTAATTGAGTCATGATTTATTTTAATGTCTGCTTTCCTAGTTAAACGAGTTTGGATGGAGTCACTCGCCTGAAGTAAGAATTCAAATTCCCATGGTGTTTAACTAATTGGATTTCACTATAGATTGGAGGTGTGCTATATTAGGTAACACAAAAAGTTTATGGCCCTCCTAAATCTAGTTTAAATACCCTTTAAAATTAGAATTGAGGTGCGTCATGCCAAACAAAATGACAATTGTGTGGCCCTCGCTTAATTATTTCTTTTAAAATTCTTAGAACTCGAGGCGCGCCATTTAACTAATTTTCCATGGCCCTCGCAAAGTTAAAAACGCGTAGTTACTTTAGGCGCGCTATTTTAATAATTTACCTTCTTAAACTCGGGTGTGCATTTCATGTGAGCCAAATCCAAACCTTAATAACGTTGAACAAAATGTGTTTTGGATTGCGGGTGCATTTCATGTGGCGCGGTTCAAAGACATGTTTTAGACTACGTTAAAATCTTCCTTAAAATAAATAAAAGCGGTTTTAAAGTTAAAAATGCACATAGGTTCAAAGGTGTTTTAAAATCAGATAATTAGGCCAATAATAACAATTGAGCGACCGTGCTTGAACCATGGAACTCGGGAATGCCTAACACCTTCTCCCGGGTTAACAAAATTCCTTACCCGGATTTCTGTGTTTGCGGACTGTAATACAGAGTCAATCTTTTTCTCGATTTGGGATTTGAACTGGTGACTTGGGACACCATAAAATTATCCCAAGTGGCGACTCTGAATCATTAAATAAAATAATCCCGTTTCGATTGTCACTTTAAGTTGGAAAAAACTCCCTTATACCCTTCCGGGTGTAGGAAAAAGGAGGTGTGACAGCTCTGGCGACTCTGCTGGGGATCAAACCTAGAATCTCTGGTTAAGGGTTCAGAATTCAAGCTTAGATGAATTGTTATAGTTGGCTCTATTAATTATCTGATTTTGTTACATGTTTGGGCCTAATGTGTTCAGTGTTGCTTTTACCGCTTTGATATTCTGTGAACTGTATATAAACTGCTACGAAACCCTTCTTCTCTCTAAGTATTCTAAATCATGGAGGAGTGTGCACTTCTCTCTTCTGTTAGAGTCATATCCCAAATTTTAGAACGAGGTTCAGACAAGTTGCAAAGCCGGTGAAACTTCTGTATTCCCGGTACGCTGCCCCCTCTTCGGCTCTAGCTGTCCGCTCGGGTAAGCCAGGTCTAGAATAATAAACCCAAGTTTTAAATCTAGTATAACAAGACCTCATGCCAGATACCTAGTAGGAACGTTTGCTTGCATCACGTGCATTTGACTTTGGAGACTCAACACAGGGGTTGGGTCTGTCTAGGACAGGTGTACCAAAAATGAAAAGACCATCCTGATGCATCTTACTTGCTACTTGTGCATTTATTTGATTTGGATTCGCATGCTGACCGGCTTTTGAATAATGGGAGAAAGTTGGAAAAAAGAAAATAGCAATGTGAGGGTTAAGTGAGTAAAATCACCTGTTTTGGAAAATCCAATGTCCAAATTATACTGAAACTCTGTCGAATTTTTTAGAAAATGAAAAAAAAGAAAGGGTTTTGTTTTGAAAAATAGTTGGTTTTATTTTATTTGCCCGAACTACGCCAGTTTGATTTTCACAAGGTATGAGATACGTAGGCAACCCCCATTGGGTCCAACTTCCTTTTTGCAAAAATAGTCCAAAAATAACAAAATTTTAATTTTATTGCAAATAAGTAAGGTGATGCCATTCTTGTCTAAAATAGCCGAATGTCCCAAAAGGGCGCCGGAAGGACGTTTTTGCAAGAATAGCCGC
The DNA here is from genome assembly GCF_000393655.2 of Nicotiana sylvestris. NCBI lineage: Eukaryota > Viridiplantae > Streptophyta > Magnoliopsida > Solanales > Solanaceae > Nicotiana > Nicotiana sylvestris. The sequence continues at coordinate 57,761,645 of NC_091065.1, forward strand.
CTTTAGTTGTTTTTCAAGGTTTTGGCCGGTTAGCTGACACAACCTTAAAATCTTTGTTGTCGTAGTGCTGAAAGGCCGTATTGGCAAAACCGGATATTTTTATGAAAATTTTGAAAAAATGGTCATTTTTCCTGAGTCAAAATGAGTCATAATTTTCTTTTAATTAAAATCACCTTAATAAATATGTAGGATGAGCATAATTCAAAATGAAACTTTCTCAGTCCCTGAAGAGATTTCGTTGGAGCTACATATGTGGTGGCATGATTTGGGGAACAATAGCAGAAAAGTTGTGACAAAAGCGTTGGGTGGTCTTGTCGGGCTCTTGAAGGTTAAGCCGAGAAAGGACATAATTGAGGCATTGATACCATTTTGGGACCCAACACATAATGTATTTCACTTTGCTGATTTTGTGTTAACTCCTACACTGGAAGAGATAGCAGGCTACGCCGATTTCGAGGGGAATCTTAGAAATCAATACCCAGTAGCACGGAGAACAGTATCCCCTCGCAAATTTCTAGACTTGTTAAGCATCAGTCGGGACATTTGAGACAGAAATTTGGCCAAAGGATTCTGTACCTTCTACTTTTTGTATCGACGTTATGGGAATCCCCGTGGCTTCGAGACGCCAGATACCGGTCTTACTAACGCGAGAAACCAAGACAAGTGGGAAGCTCGGAGAGGATTAGCTTTCATACCGGTGTTCCTAGGTATTTTGATTTGCCCCAGAAAAGACGGGAACATAGAGTTAGGACTCGTGGGGATAGCCAACTTTATGATGAAAAAGGAAAATGGGACCATAGTGCCGATGATTTTAGTAGAAATTTACCGAGCTCTGACCCTTTGTCGAGAAGGGGGAAAGTTCTTTGAAGGGTGCAATATGCTGTTACAATTATGGATGGAGGAACACCTTTGCCACCATCCTGGATACTTGAATTGTGGTATGACTGGACTCGAGTGCATTGAAAAACATGAAAAGCGGGTAGAGGGTTATGAGTTCTCGGACGGTACGGAAGCATGGAATGCTCATTTGAGATCTTTGACTGCAAATAAGATTGAATGGACATTCGGGTGGCTCTCGGTCAGTGAAGTAGTTTATATGTCGGTTGAGGTATGTTTTCTGCTGTTGATGGGTATTCGGAGTATCCAGCCTTATGCTCCGCACCGAGTTCTACGTCAATTGGTCCGATACCAAACCATCCCACACGATGAGGAATTGAGTCGGCAGGTATTAAGTTGGAACCAAAAGCCGCTTTTCCAGAAGAAAAAGTACGTCGGATTTGGCATCAGTTCAGATTCTTAGAGCCTAGAACTCAAGTACGAGATCTATCTAGAGGTGAGGTAGAGTTAGTTTCACTGCTTGGTAGGGTAAAAGATCCCGAGTTCATCATGAGCCCGAAAGGCCCGCAAAGAAACCCTATGTCCAATAATTTACCGACGGAGCACAGGTGCAATGAGACTGGTTGACCAAAGAAAATGAGTACCAAGCCACCATAAGTAGGATGGAAAAGCAAGTCATGGACCTTCAGTTTGTGAATGGGTTGCAAGCTGCCGCAGATGAAGGCGAGAAGAAGAAGTTAACTTAGGAAAATGAAGCCCTCAAAGCTCAAATCCGGAAGATGAAAATAGCTGCTAGAAACCCGGAAAGAAGCCGAGCGGATGAAAGTCTTATAAGCAGTCTGAAAAAGAAAGCCCTTGAGTATCAAGATGACCTAGAAAAGTCTGAGTCCAGTCTAGCGAAAGTTTGGGCTCAATTGGCGGAAAATGCAAAAGGTCGGACATAGTTTGTGCAACAAACGAAGAGAAAGTATGAAGGGACAATCACCAGCCTGAAAAGAAAAGTAACTACTTTTGAGAATGAGGCAGCCAAGCGGGCAAAAGATTTCAAAGCTGATAGGGAACACTGTTATGATTTGATAGCTCGGATGGAGGAAGAAATGCAACAGTTGCAAAATCAGCATCTCCATGATTCTCAGGTGTTAGAAGCCCGGAATCAACAGGTCGGGCGTCTACTTCAGGAAAAGATCGAATCCGAGAGTGGGTCAGAGCCATTGCCGACTACATTGTCGTAAAATGCCAAGCATGTGAGGATATGACTCGCGCCACTTTCTTAGTGGCAGTGATGACGTCTGTCCGACAGATAATGAGTGATTTGGAGAGGCTTCAAAGGGATCTTGCATATAGGCCCGTGGCGAGACCGAATGATGTCCCGTGGGCCCCAGGAGCATTTGAGGCATTAATGAATTCATGATATTCATTAGAGTCTGTTAGTCTATTTGCAAGTTTGTATTTTCTTTTATTGGAGTCTGTTAGTTGGTTTTCGAGTCTGTTGTTTTCACCTTTCTGTCAAAGTCTATTGGTCGTGTTTTGAGTCAGAGTCTGTTAATTTCCCTTTTCGAGTCTGTTAATTTTGTAATTTGGTAGAATGAGTGGTTGTAATCAAAACTGTTTTATTTTATGGAAAAAATTTGAAAATCCCAAAATGTTTTATTATTTATTTTATGCACTTATCTCCAAGAACTACGCTTGATCTGATTCATGCAGAGTCATGATACGTAGGCAATCTCTATAAGATTCGACCGTAACCAGATGAAAAGAAAGGAAAAGAAGAAGAGAGGGAAAACAAGAGGGAAAAGAAAAGAAAAGAGAGAGAAAATAAGGAACCGTGAGAAGGAGACAATGGCAAAATAAGAGAGAGAAATGAAAGAATAAAAACAAAGCGGCAAGAATGAAAAAGAGAGGAAAAGGGAAGTTGCAAATAAAAATAAGGAAAAGCCGGGATGACGCAAGCAACCGATCAAATGTATAATAGAAACGGTTAACTGCTTAGGTGCATTCACTCCTCAAATGTGCGGTTGCTTATCTGTTAAAGACCTAATCTCTAAAAAGTTTGTTATTGATGAAATTATAGTTCAGGCAGGTGGTTAGTTTGATTGGCATTCTGGTAACTCACTCCCACAACACCCGGTCCAAAAACAAGCTGAACATGGCCAAAAGGCACCCACCGCCAGTTTACCCCGCCAACCCTGCTTTTATCCCGCCATTATCTCAGACCCAGGAACCTCCCACTGTGAACTCATCTCCGGCCTTTCCCCTCTACCAACAATGCTACGACACCACTTCTCATACATCACAAGCTCCACCACCCAAACAAGTCCCGTACCCTCTTCCACCAGTCACTCCTGTTTTTGTGACATCCCCACCTGATGCATTATCCCGATCCTCCAGTGAGCCTCTGTTCCAGACTCACGACAACCAGTATTACCCCCCGAGCCCACTTTTAAGGTTCCCGAACCCTATTCCTACACTCCTCATTTTGACCTCCCTACGGAAACCGAAAAACCATCTAAAAATCCCAAACAGGAGGAGATGTTCAGGATACTTAAAAGCCTGGAACAGTCATTCAGGGACATGCGGGGGTTGGGAGGTCAATTAAGTGTGGCTTACAAAGATCTATTTAAATTTCCAGATGTGCAATTGCCGGCAGGGTTTAAGATGCCCAAGTTTGATTTCTATGATGGGCACAGTGATCCAGTCGCGCATTTGAGAGGTTTCTGTAGCAAAATGAGGGGATCTGGCGGGAAAGATGAGTTGCTAATGGCATATTTTAGTCAAAGTCTAGGTGGTTCGGCGCTAGAGTGGTACATTCGGCAGGATCACGGAAGATGGTACACACGGGATGATCTAGCCCAGGCATTTGCTTGCCACTTCCAGTACAATTTCGAGATTATTCCGGATCATCTGTCTTTGACAAAACTTGAGAAAAAGCACAATGAGAGTTTCAGGGAGTATGGTTTTAGGTGGAGAGAACAGGCAGCAAGGGTTGACCCTCCAATAAAAGAAAGTGAAATGGTGGATTATTTTCTACAGGCCTTATAACCTACGTATTACGGTCATCTGGTATCATTTATAGGTAAGTCCTTCAATAAAGTGGTAAAGATGGGTGGTATGGTAGAAGAAGGGCTCAAGACAAACAAAATCATGAGTTATTCGACTATTAAAGCAACCACCCAGGCCATTCAAAGCAGAATTGGGGGAGTAATTGGAAAGAAGAAGAAAGAGGATGTAGCAACAATTGATCCAGGAGCTTGGTTCGGACCTAGGGGCCCATCACATTACTATAACCAGCCTCGACCCCACCACCAAACCTACCCTCATACCTCATATAGCCTACCATAACATTATTACCCACCACCAGACCCCCATTTTTCTGTCCACCATGCCCAAACATACAACCAACCTCCGGCCCACGCACAATGGCATGCGCCAGTCCCACAAAATACGTACTTAGCTCCACAAAATGCCTATCCACCCCCAAGAGCCTACCGAAACCTTCCTGGATCAGGTTTCTGGCCCAACCAAGCATTTAAGAATGAGAGATTGTAAAAGAAGAAAACTTTTACTCAATTGGGAGAATCCTTTACCAGTTTGTTCCACAGGTTGTGACAATTGGGTATGCTGAGTCCGATCGAGCCAAAACTGACAAATCCTCCCCCGAGGAACCTTGATCACTCTGTGAGTTGCGAATATTGTTCTGTGCTCCAGGGCACGACACAGAGAAGTGCTAGAAATTGAAAACAACTATTCAAGAGCTCATTGATACTAATCGGATTGAGGTCCAAGCTCTGGAGGCACCCAATATCAACCAGAATTTGTTGTCGGCCCATCTTGAGACAAATATGATCGAGATAGTGCATAGGAGAGGGGAGCCCAAGAAGCCTTCATAGACCGTCATGATGATTCGGTCCAGTGAAGTTAGGCCGGTTGAAAAGCCAACAAGTGAGAAATCAATGATCCGGTTGAGCAGGGCAAACAATGAACCATCTGCAATAGCCAAGAAGGGGACCCCAAGTGATGTGGCAATAAAACAAGAAAGAGCAAAAGTGGTTGTGCCAGGAGTGGCGAACAAGCCTGTTGTAATTTTGGAGGGTGCCCGCACAGATCCTGTCATTATCATGTCGGTAACTCAATTACCGATAGTCAACAGCAAGGCAGTCCTGTGGAATTATGAATGAGTGATAGTGACTTACAAGGTGAAAGAGGTTAAAGAAGAAGTTTATGAGACCTATGGTTTGACTCGATCGGGGAGATGCTTTGCCCCGAAGAGTTGAGAAAAGCTAAGATCTCCAAAGATAACCCGGAGTGAAGAAAGTTGTGGCCGAGGAAGAAGCAGAGGAATTTTTTAGAAAGATAAAAGTGCAGGACTATTCTATTGTGGAGCAGATGAGGAAGACACTGGCTCAGATTTCACTATTGTCATTATTGATCCATTCGAGCGAGCACCGTCGGGCTTTGATGAAGATCCTGAATGAGGCCCACGTTCCTGACAAAATCTCAGTAAACCACTTGGAAAAGATAGCTAACAAGATATTTGAGGTAAACAGAGTCACTTTTTCTGATGATGAGTTGCCCGTGGAGGGTACTGAGCACAATAGAGCCCTCTATCTTATGGTGAAATGCGAAGATTCTGTGGTTACTCGGGTACTGATCGACAATGGTTCTAGTGTGAACATTTGCCATCTCTCCACTTTGAAAAAGTTGAAGGTGGATGATGAAAGAATTCACAAGAACAGTATCTGCGTTCGGGGATTTGACGGTGGAGGGAAAGATTCAGTCAGGGACATAGTGCTTGAGCTTACAATAGGGCTAGTGGAATTTACCATGGAGTTTTAGGTGCTTGATGTGGCCATTTCTTACAATCTGCTGTTGCGTCGACCTTGGATTCATGCTGCGAAAGCAGTCCCGTCTACTCTGCATCAAATGGTCAAGTTTGAATGGGATAGAGAGGAAATTGTTGTGCATGACGAAGATAATTTGTGTTTTCCTAGAAGGGTATCGGTAGAGAAAATTCCAAAAGGGTAGTGCGTTCCAACTCCGAGGGTAACTGCTGCATCATTCATGGTAGCCGTTGAAATGTTGAAAAATGGTTTTGTACCGGGCAAAGGTTTGGGTGCATCTCTGCAAGGTATCATACAGCCAGTGTCTCTCCCCAAAAACTTGGATACATTTGGTTTGGGGTTCAAGACCACAGTTGCGGACGTGAAAAGTGCCAGAATGTTGAAACAGAGGGCCTGGGTCCTCCCAAAGCCCATCCCACGGCTCTCCAAATCATTTGTCAGGCCTGGCACCAAGAAATGCCCAGTAACAACAGTTCCCAATTCTGTGGTTGGTCCTAATAAAGAGTTGATTGAAAGGTTCGAGAAGTTATTTGATGATGTGAACAAGGTGGAAGCCGGAGAGGGTTCTAGCAAGGCGGATGTACAATTTGGTGGGCCCAATGCAAAGATGAACAATCGAGAAGCTACTCCTGTCCCCACTAGGAAGGAGTGTTAGTAGTTTTCTTTGATTTTCTTTCAGTTTATCTGGATTATTCCAGGGTTGTAACTCAGATTCTATGTTCCGTCTATTTGGATGTATAAGCCTTGTTATCTTTTAATTTTAATGAAATGCAATTTCCTTTTTCCTCATCCCTGACAGTTTTATTTTTGTTTTCTTTGCTTCCTTGTACAGTTCTTTTTATGCTGTCTTCAATAACATGACATGCATGAGGAATCTTCGGCCCAGTCTTAAAAGCCAATCCAATTTTGAGATAATAATTCAGGAAATAGAATGTGATGATGAATCATAATATGATGAGGATAAGGCCTTTGAAGAGATTAGTAAAGAATTAAGTCACTTTGAAGAAAAACCCAAGCCTAACCTGAGTGATACAGAAGCAATCAATTTAGGGGACCTAGATAATATTAGAGAAACCAAGATAAGTGTCCATCTTGAACCGCAAATGAGGGAAGAGTTAATCAAAGCATTGTTTGAGTACAAAGATATTTTCGCATTGTCATATGACGACATGCCGGGTTTAAGCACTGAATTGGTGGTTCACAAATTTCCCACTGACCCAGCATTCCCTCCTGTCAAGTAGAAGTTTAGGAAGTTTAAAACAGACATGAGTGTAAACATTAAAGAAGAGGTCACAAAGCAGTTTGAGGCAAAGGTCATTCGGGTCACTCAGTATCCCACTTGGTTAGGCAACATAGTACCTATACCAAATAAGGATGGCAAGACCAGGGTGTGTGTTGATTACCGTGATCTCAACAAGGCGAGTCCCAAGGACAACTTCCCGCTGCCAAATATCCACATTCTGATTGACAATTGCGCCAAACATGAGCTTGGGTCTTTTGTGGACTGCTATGCGGGCTATCATCAGATCTTAATAGATGAGGAAGATGCAGAAAAGACTCCATTCATCACGCCATAGGGAATATACTGCTACAGGGTCATGCCTTTCGGTTTGAAAAATGCTGGGGCAACTTACATGATACATAAGGAGATCGAGGTTTATGTGGATGATGTAATCATAAAGTCTAGAAAGCAGTCTGATCATGTCAGAGATTTGAAAAAAATCTTCCAAAGGCTTTGCAGGTACAATCTTAAGCTCAATCCTTCAAAATGCGCATTTGGTGTGCCATCTGGAAAATTGTTGGGATTCATAGTTAGCCGTCGAGGTATTGAATTGGACCCGTCAAAGATTAAAGCTATCCAATAATTGACACCTCCAAGGAACAAGACCGAAGTGATGAGTCTATTAGGGAGGTTGAATTATATCAGCATGTTTATTGCTCACCTTATGACAACTTGTGATCCTATCTTCAAACTGTTGAAGAAATATGCTGCGGTCAAGTGGACAGATGAGTGTCAAGAAGCATTTGATAAGATAAAGGGGTACTTGTCAAACCCACCCGTGTTGGTGCCACCAAAATCGGGGAGACCTTTGATTCTGTATTTGACGGTCCTGGACAACTCATTTGGTTGTGTTGGGTCAGCATAACATCATCGGCAAGAAGGAGCAGGCCATCTATTATCTCAGCAAGAAGTTCACATCTTATGAGGTTAAGTACACTCACCCTGAGAGGACATGTTGCGCCCTAACTTGGGTAGCACAGAAGTTGAAGCACTATTTGTCAACTTACACTACTTACCTCATCTCTCGTTTGGATCTGTTAAAGTATATCTTTCAGAAGCCTATGACTACAAGGAGGCTCGCAAAGTGGCAGATCTTGCTCACCGAATTTGACATCGTCTATGTGACTAGGACTGCGATGAAAGCCCAGGCATTGGCCGATTATTTGGCCGAGAACCGAGTAGATGAAGAATATGAGCCTTTGAAGACTTACTTCCCTGACGAAGAGGTAATGCATATTGATGAGTTGGAACCAGTTGGAGAGCCAAGTTGGAAACTTTTCTTTGATGGAGCTCCTAATATGAAAAGCGCCAGGATAGGGGCTGTACTTATTTCTGAAATAGGGCATCACTACCCTGTTATGGCTCAGCTTCGTTTCTACTATACTAACAATATGGTTGAGTACGAGGCATGCATTTTGGGCTTGAGGTTAGTTGCAGACATGGGTGTCCAGGAAGTTTTGGTTTTGGGGGACTCTGACCTTCTGGTACACCAGATTCAAGGGGAATGGGAAACACGAGATTTGAAACTCATACCATACCGACAATGTTTGCATGACCTTTGTCAACGATTTCGATTACTAGAGTTCAGGCATATTCCAAGGATCCATAACGAAGTTGCTGATGCTTTGGCTACCTTGGCGTCAATGTTACATCATCCGGATAAGGCTTATGTTGACCCATTGCATATTCAGGTCCATGATCAGCATGCTTACTATAATGTGGTAGAAGAAGAACTTGATGGAGAGCCTTGGTTTCATGATATCAAGGAATATATCAGAATGAGGGTATATCTGGTACAAGCCACATGCAATCAGAAGAGAACAATTCGGCGGTTGGCGAGCAGATTTTTCTTCAGCGGAGGGGTTTTGTACAAAAGGACTCCGGATCTTGGATTGTTGAGATGTATAGATGCTAGACAGGCCACAACTATCATGACTGAAGTACATTCTAGAGTCTGTGGACCGCATATGAGTGAGTACGTGTTGGCAAAGAAGATCCTCCGAGCAGGTTATTATTGGCTCACTATGGTGCCAGATTGTATCAGTTTCGTGCGCAAGTGTCATCAGTGCCAAGTGCACGGAGATTTGATTCATTCTCCACCATATGAATTGCACACAATGTCTGCACCATGGCCTTTTGTTACATGGGGCATGGATGTCATTGGGCCAATTGAGCCATCAGCATCAAATGGGCACATGTTCATTCAAGTGGCCATCGACTATTTCACCAAGTGGATAGTGGCTAAAATGTTCAAGTCTGTAACCAAGAAAGCGGTGGTTGATTTTGTGCACTCAAATATCATTTTTCGGTTTGGGATACCAAAGGTGATCATTACAGATAATGGGGATAATCTCAATAGACATTTGATGAAAGAGGTATGTCAGCAGTTCAAGATTACACATCGCAATTCCACCCTTTACCGCCCCAAAGCAAACGGAGCAGTTGAGGCGGCCAACAAGAATATAAAGAAGATACTTCGAAAAATGGTGGAAGGTTACAGGCAGTGGCATGAAATGTTGCCTTCTACATTGCTGGGTTATCGCACTACTGTTTGTACTTCAGTAGGGGCAACTCCTTATTTGTTTGTATATGGCACTGAAGTAGTAATACCCGCGGAAGTTGAAATCCCGTCCCTTCAGATTGTCGCTGAGGCCAGAATTGATGATGATGAATGGGTCAAAACCCGCATGGAGCAACTGAGTTTGATCGATAAGAAAAGATTAGCAGCAGTGTGTCATGGACAGTTGTATCAACAGAGAATGGCAAGAGCATATAATAAGAAGGTGCATCCACGGAAGTTTGAAGTGGGTCAGTTAATATTAAAACACATCCTTCCTCATCAGGCTGAAGCAAAAGGCAAGTTCGCCCCAAACTGGCAGGGACCGTTTGTTATAACAAGAGTGTTGTCCAACGATGCTTTGTATTTAACAGATATAAAAGGCAAGTGTGTAGAAATGACTATCAATTCTGATGCAGTCAAAAGATATTATGTATGATTTCTTTGGTTAAATTGTATTTGTTTGTACTTGGCATATTTTGAAGATTGGAATGACGAAGGCATTTTGTTCTTCTATCTAAACACTTTATCCTTTGTTACCCCTTTTTGAGCCTTATTTATTTCCTTTCATCCCCCACTTTTGGAATCAGTGGCAAAATTCGGAAACGCGAGAGCAAAAATAAGTAAAAGTAAGAATGAAAAGAAAAAGAATGAAAAAAAGGAAGAAAAGAAAAAGAGAAAAGAAGAAAAAAGCAACAAAAAGAAAAAAAAGAGAAAGAAGAAAAGAAAAGAAAAGGAAAAGTCACAACAACAAAGGAAAATTCTATGACATGAACTATGTTCGACCTGATTCCTTTTAAAGATACGTAGGCAGCCTCATAGTTCGGTCCCATCAAAACAAAAATCCAAAAGTCCCCAAGCAAAGAAACTAGGGCCGAAGTTGTGGTTGTTGAAAGAAATCGGATTCCAAAACTTTTAATTTTGAACCCATTTGAATTGTTTTGAGCCTTTGATACCCATTCTTTCTAACCCTATCCATAAGCCCACATTACGGTCCAAAGAAAGACCTTCCGATCAATCTTCGAGAAATGCCAAGTCAAGCAAGTGGAGGGGATTCATATAAGGGGCAAATCTTTGGTCCAAGCAAGAAAAACTAATGAAAATGAGAGAGTGTTATTGGTGAAAACCCTCACGGGCACCATAAGGCGACGGGAGCTAAGAGAAATAAAAAATGAGAGAGTATTATTAGTGAAAACCCTCACGGGCACCGTAAGGTGAAAGTGAGTTGAAAGATGAACAAATTAGAGAGTCTTGTTGGTGAAAACCCTTCAGGGCACTACAGGCCGAACGAGGTCAAGGTTTTGGTGAAGAAGTCAGGTTATGGAAACTCCGGGGCAACAAAGTATAGCAACTGAAAGTTGATTAGTTAGACAGATTGAGCCGATTAATCCGAAATGCATGTCATGATCATTGGTGCCAGCTGCTCCACTAAGATAAGTCTCTTTTCGCTTTCCCCTTCAGATAGTCTTCCAGTTTTTGATTTTTCTTATCCTTAACTCTGAAAGTGAGTGCATTTCATTTCTTTTGGGTTTATTTCTCCAAGATGTTCCTAATATCAGTTCTGTTTAAGCAAATAAGAAGGAATTTCAAAGCTCACTACATACTTCAAAAATCACAAAGTACAGTATGGCCAGAACATACTAAAGATAGTATGATGTAAAGTGGGATATAAAGTGCCAGAGAAAATTACATTAGCAGAATGATTTAGTAATTTCATGGGAGATGCAGAGGTTCAGTTAAAGGGGTCAGAAGTGTAAAACAACGTTTCAGGCATAGAACACTCGGGTCATCAGAGGTCATATGGGTTGAAAGTCAGTCGGAAAGTCAAGTGGTGCTTGGCCAGTTCAGGAAAGCCAGTCAAAGCAAAGCACGGTGGCGGAGAGGTCACCTTCTGCAAGAAAGCCACAAACTAACCACCACATTTTAAACTGACAAGATTTTTCTTTGATTGAAATAGGGGCAGGAAGTTTCTGATTATTCGGGGAAACCCTCCATAGGGGAAAAGCAAGCACCAGACAGGTTTGATTTTGATTTTTAGGACCTTCCTAGAAAATGGGACCTAGTTTAAAAATCGAAACAACCATAAGTAGCAAAATCTTGCATAAATGTACCCCAAGGAATATAAGTTGGTTTCAAAGTTTGCATGTTTAAGAGAGGATCTAATTAAGAGTTGTCAGGACCCTCCTGAATAATGGGACTTAGCTTTAAGATTTCCATTATATAACAAGATTTAGCGTAAGTTCTGCTGTAGGGTAGTATAATTCAGCCGTAAAAGTTGTCACTCTTAAGACAAGACTTGATTTTTGATTTTCAGGATCCTCCTGGATAATGAGATGTAGCTTTAATACTTTCTTAGATAACAAGATGCAGCGGAAGTAATACCTTAAGAAGATATAACTTAGATTTAATATTGTCATTTAATTAAGAGTTGTCAGGACCCTCCTGGATAATGGGGTGTAGTTTTAAGATCGGTTGAGATAACAAGATGTAGCGAAGGTAATACCTTTAGGAGCTATAATTTAGATTTAAAACGGTCGTTTAATTAGGAGCTGTCAGGACCCTCATAGATAATGGGATCTAGCTTTCAAATTCTTAGTAATATTTGGTAATATGATTCAGTTTAACACTCATATATGTGCCCAGCTACCAAACTAGGGCAGAAAATTTTCTTTGTTTCGTCTATTTTTGTTGAAATCAGGTACCCACTTGGAGAATAGGGAGAAGCAATTCAAGTTCAGCAATCAGGCGCCCACCTGAAGAGCACGGGAATACATTTCAAGTTCAGTAATCAGGCGCCCACCTAGAGAGCACGTGAATACATTTCAAGTTCAGCAATCAGGCGCCCACCTAGAGAGCACGTGAATACATTTCAAGTTCAGCAATCAGGCGCCCACCTGGAGAGCACGAGAATACATTTCAAGTTCAGCAATCAGGCGCCCACCTAGAGAGCACAGGAATACATTTCAAGTTCAGCAATCAGGCGCCCACCTGGAGAGCACGGGAATACAATTCAAGTTTAGCAGTCAGGCGCCCACCTAGAGAGCACATGAATAAATTTCTAGTTCAGCAATCAGGCGCCCACCTGGAGAGCACGGGGATACATTTCAAGTTCAGCAATTAGACGCCCACCTGGAGAGCACGGGAATACAATTCAAGTTCAATAGTCAGGCGCCCACCTGGAGAGCAGGGGAATACAATTCAAGTTCAGCAGTCGGGAGCCCACCTGGAGAGCACGGGAATACAATTCAAGTTCAGCAGTCAGGAGCCCACCTGGAGAGCACGGGAATACAATTCAAGTTTGGCAGTTAGGCGCCCACCTGGAGAGCACGGGAATACAGTTCAAGTTCAGCAGTCAGGCGTCCACTTGGAGAAAAGGGAAAACATCTCAGATTACAATTCAAGTCGGCAACAAAGGGACTTCACCGGGAGAATACAAGTCAACAAAGCAACAAGGATCACAAAATCAAGTTTGAAGATATAGATAGGGCTTTTGTAATTCATAGATCATAGTTTAGTCTAGCTTCCTTTTATTTTGTCATGGTGTAATAAGGGGTTCAGTAAGAAGTAGCAGCAGCAGCAGCAATAGTGAAATCACAGCTTCATGGTAGTCCCAGCTACCAAAACTTCCCGAACTACACTGACCTGAATCCTTTATACCCAGGGATATGTAGGCAACCTCAGAAGCAGGGTGCGGTCAAATATTTCAAAAAATGCTTCACATGGAGTACTCAAACGGGCAAAAATCGCTCGTATTCGCTCACTTTATCTTTGCACGAAAACTCTTCGTGTTTCCGAGCAAAGAGGGGGCAGTTGTGAGCACGTGATTTTTTCACTATATGAATTATTCACACAAATTCAAAACAAAACAATTTTTTTTCCATTATTTGTAATTTTGTAGATTTTTGTAGCATGTTTTTTGTTTTTTTGTCAATTGTTTGCATTTGTCTGTGCACGTTTATTTTATTTAATTATTGAAAAATAAAAAAAAGGATGTTGCAGGTGCATTTAGGATTTAGCTTTGCATTTTTAAGAATTAAATAGTAATTAGTTATTTATATAAAAAGAAATCAGATAGAATAGTTTATTTTGCACCTTTTAATTGTAATTTTGAATTTTGATAGTTGCTCCTTTAATTTGGTTTTTAATTATTTGTGATCATTATTATTTAGAATTAATTAGTATCCTTTAGGGGGCTAATTTGATTTTATTATTTAACCTAGGATTTTAGTTTTGGAAAAAAGGGAAAAGGAAATTTAAAAGATCAGAGTTTTGGGTTTTAATTGGATCTCCCCACCAGGACCAAGTTATTTATTCCTCAAACCCGGTCAATTCGAGCCTAAACCACCACCTATGCCCGGTCCAAATAAGACCCTTGAAATGACGTAGTATGGTCGAGATACTACGTCGTTTCAAGTTCTTTTGATTTATGTTGATCCTGGCCCTCAGTCCCCGACTCATCCAACGGTCTCAAATGTCCCCCCAATTAAATTAAAAATGTCCGAGATACCTCAAAGACCGGTCAGTTCATCGAAAACGCTCCTTCACTTCAGCTCCTCCATCTCAAAAAACCTAATCTGCCGCCCTGCTCACTCGCCGGCGGAGCCACTTCAAACTAGCTTCAAAACCACACACCTGAACCCTCTCGTCTTCCTCTCTCCGAATCTCAGCACAGCTCCCATCGAATCTTTTTCAATCCCTTCTAATCTCGAATCAAAGTTCGAGGCCCTAATAAGCCAAATTGCTTTGTCTATGATTATGTGGCTTGCATGACCACATGCGTCTGGAGTCTGAAGATTATCGAGTCTAATTTGGCATAAGAAGTGTTGGTCGTTTGTTCTTAATAAAGAACAAGCGACTAACACTGATTGTGGTAAATCAGGGAGTCCAGCATTGGGGTCGAGTTGTAGTCGGTAAGCTTTCCTTATCCTTTCCTTTTGTCCGCTTATGATTCATGTCCTACTCCTCTTCTTTTTCTTTTCCCTCATCTTTCTTGAAGTAGACTAATTCGAGCAAGGTTCCGAATGGCGTTAAATTTTGTGTTCGTTTTATCGCTCAATTTTCTTGTCAAGGTTCAAAGGTCCATTTGCTGATTTTTTGTTAACAACGTGCTTGAACCTTTGGTTTTGCTTTTGATTTAGTCTCACAAGTTAATATAGTTTGGTCGTCTCACTTTAATAATCTAATTCACTCTTTTCTTGTTTTTGTAATTAGTCAGTCGCGTAGTTAAAGTTTAGTTTTCAAATAAGTATTTATTTTTTGCTCTTGGTAAAATCAGAATTTAGCTGGATCAATTGTTGTTTGGGCCATGGGTTCAATTTCGACCCATGTTCAAAAGAACAACCCATTCATCTTGGGGTTGAAGTAAATGGGGATTTGACCCATTTGGATACTTGAAAGTAAAAAGTAGGGGTTTAAGGGGTTATTCTGGGTAATTGGTTAAGGGAATTTCTGAATAACTGAATTAGGAAGCTTCTTGGAAGCTGGGGTGGGGACTTACATGAAATCTGATGTTTTAAACTAGGGGTATTTGAGCAAAAAATGAAAACACTAAAAGGTTTAAGGTGCAAATTTAGCTCATTTCTGTAGCCCTAATACCCTGCCTATAAAGGCATCGTTGCTTTACTAAATAAAAAGAAGAAAAAAAGGGACAGAGACGAAAAGACTGGAAAGAAATGGTTGAGTATTTTGGATTGAATTCGAAAATAACACTGAAAATGCTAGATTCTCTTTGTTAAAATTGCTCAAACCTTACTTGGTTTCAGCTCCCCGATCTTCTGTGTTAGTTTAAAATTTCTGAAAAAGTTTTCAAGTATTTACACCTGGTTATAAATGCCTTGAATTTTGGGTTTCAAGATGTGGTTTTAAGCTTACTGTTGGGGTTACTATTGCATTGCTTGGATCTGAATTGATTTCAGCCACTGCTGGTTACTGATTCTTCACTTCCTATGTTTCTCTTTTATTCCCAGGTATGCACTGACTCTTGAATGTGACATATGAGGTGCAAATGTGAAAGCCATGTAATCAAATTGAAGAGAAATAACAAACGCTGGCTTTTTGTTGTCAAATAACTGCTGAGTTCATTATATTTTGTCCATGTATCCTCCAATTTAATTTCACTATGTATATTTCATTCGTGTTGTTAGTGTTATATTTCGTTTTGAGGTTTGCATTTGGGGTTTGTTTGAATGTTGTTCAGGTTTGAGAATGTCTTTAGGCTTAAGATGATATGTATAAGTTGAAAATTATGATTCCTCTAGTCTGATTTGGGTAAGTTTTGATGAACTTTGGAGATATTCTTTTATAGTCGTATTTAAGTATCCATCATATTGGTTCTTTCATGTATTTCTCTTTGGCAAATCTGATATGCTCTGTTTTTCCAATCCACTAGCTTCTTGTATGCTAGATTGTTTTCCATGGTCTACAGAATAGCTTAGCCACTTCAGTTCTGGTATCCTGCCTTGCACTACCCATGTATGATTGACTTTAAATTCATAAAGGTTGTCAAAGGAATGTCGGGTTTAATCTAAAACTTGAGAGTTCTCAGATTAGCTTCATTCTTTACATCGTGTTGTTTTCTTTTTGAGGAAATAATTAAAAGCATATGATTCCATTAAAATGTGCTATCCTAAATGAAATTCAGATTTGCTTATTTAACAATCTCATGAGGTATTGTCGGTTATTGAATGCATTGGAATGAGGTTTAACCAAGTGTAGAATCTCGCACAATTACTGTTGTTGAATCAGTCATAGGATTACTTCGAATAGGATAGTTCGATGCCCAGGTTTCCCTTCTGTGAGCTGCAGGGATTCGATTTGACGGGCTTGTATTCGCAGCCTATTTGGGCCTGTGGTTCGAGCCCACTCTCACTTGAAATAGGTGTTCCGCATAAGTAATTGGGTTTGTCTTAGTTCAGACTCCCTCCTTAATTGAATCAGGATTTATTTTAATGTCAGCTTTCCTAGTTAAACGAGTTTGGATGGAGTCACTCGTCGGAAGTAAGAATTCAAATTCCCATAGTGTTTAACTAATTGGATTTCACTACAGATTGGAGGTGTGCTATATTAGGTAACACAAAAAGTTTATGGCCCTCCTAAATCTAGTTTGAATACCCTTTGAAATTAGAATTGAGGTGCGCCATGCCAAACAAAATGACAATAGCGTGGCCCTCACTTAATTATTTCTTTTAAAATTCTTAGAACTCGAGGCGTGCCATTTAACGAATTTTCTATGGCCCTCGCAAAGTTAAAAACACGTAGTTACTTTAGGTGGGCTATTTTAATAATTTACCTTCTTAAACTCGGGTGTGCATTTCATGTGACCCAAATCCAAACCTTAATAACGTTGAACAATATGTGTTTCGGATTGCGGGTGCATTTCATGCGGCGCGGTTCAAAGACATGTTTTAGACGACGTTAAAGTTAAAAATGCACATAGGTTCAAAGTGTTTTAAAATCAGATAATTAGGCCAATAATAACAGTTGAGCGACCGTGATAGAACCACGGAACTCGGGAATGCCTAACACCTTCTCCCGGGTTAACAGAATTCCTTACCCGGATTTCTGTGTTCGCAGACTGTAATACAGAGTTAATTTTTTCCTCGATTCGGGATTTGAACCGGTCACTTGGGACACCATAAAATTATCCCAAGTGGTGATTCTGAATCTTTACGTAAAATAATCCCATTTTGATTGTCACTTTAAGTTGGAAAAAACTCCCTTATACCCTTCCAGGTGTAGGAAAAAGAAGGTGGGACAGACATAACAGAGCTAATCCAACTCTCTTAGAATTGTAATCCGAGGCCCATATTAATAAAGTTAACTCCCGTTCAAACCTCTTAACCTTCCAAAACTTCAACTTTCCAATTTTCGTCAAAATGCTTCAAATTATCCTACGGCCCTCCAAATCCAAATCTAGATGCACGCCTAAGTCCAAAATTACCATATGAAGCTATTGGTATCATCAAAAATGTCATATCAAAGTTGTCTACACAAAAGTCAAACTCCAGTCAACTCTTACCGTTTAGGCTTCTAAAACAAGATTCCTTCTTCCAAATTGATCTCGAGTAATCCGAAATCCAAACTTGACCACACATGCTAGTCATAATACATAATTCAAAGCTGCAAGAGACTTTAAGCCGCCGAATGGGATGCTAATTCTCAAAAAGACCGATCGGATCGTTACATTCTCCCCCTCTTAAACAAATGTTTATCCTCGAAGGTGCCAAGAATCATTCCGAAGTCATCAATCACTGAGTGAACTTACCATATATACACCCACGAGTGATATCACATCACCCCAAATCCACGTAAGCCCGACAACACCACCTCAACTAAAGATTTTTCCTTCAACCAATACCTATAGGCCTTAGAACCAGATTTCTCACCATCCGATAGTTTCCAAAAGACCTGATTCCTATATCAACACATGGTATCAGCCTTAACCAGCTGCAATAGCCTATGTCTACACTCACCAGATACAAACACACTGTTTACCATGAAAATGGTAATAACAATTAAATTTATTAATGGGACTCTAAAAATACGTGATCTATTTTTATGCTAGTTTGTTAAGAAGTTGATGCTAAGTATATGAGATTTAGAGACGAAATAAAGTTAAGGAGGGTGATACAATCAAACCGATAAGTCAGTTATTCAGGGCCTCGAGCTTGTCGCTCTGGAGCCTTGAGGTCGATTCCGGGGCTCGGACTTGAGCTATCGTGGGTGATCGGGGTAGGGCTAACAGATATGAAATAATCAATGAAGGCTCTTTATGGCCAATGATAATCAATAAATGATGAACAAATAAGAAGATAAGAAATGAAAGCAATAATATCAAGAGAGTATGTGAGAGAGCGAAGAGAGTGTTTTTCTATATTTCTTTATGGAGCAGCGGGAGCAACAGAGTTTACAAGAATGGTAGAAATGCCCCTTATATAGGAGGGGAATCTTAACATTGTACAAAATATATTAACTACTCGGATACGGGGATGGGACGGCTAGACATGATATCCTGACGCCCTACATTGGGTTTAGAATAGCCCGCTAGGCACAAGGCACCAAGGCATGATGCACGCGCAGTCCCTGAAGATTTTTGCATTGAATATGGGAGTTGGCTGTCTCTTGACCTTCATCAATGCACACACAGAGTTTCTATAAATACTCCCCTTCTTGTTTTATATAACTCATTGTATTCCCAACCCTCAAAAAAGGTTCGTTCTTCCTTTGCTTTCGTTTTTTCTTAGGAACGAAACTCTCCTTCTTCTTCTGGAAATTTCTGGAAATGGCAAAAATTTCCGCTTCTGCTTCTCAGGAGGCTGTGGACTCATCCTCTTTGCTCCTATCTCAAGGTGAAGTGATGATGCCTCCTCATGCGGAGGAATTTGTTCCAGGGTCTTTCACGATGGCTTTTGATTTCAAGGCTGAGAGATCTTCTTCGAAGCCGGGGCGCAACAGCTCGTGACTCAGTATATTAGCTCGATAACATACATCGGAAGAGTGAAAGATGATTGTCGCTGGGGGGTATGCGGTGCTTGTGGAGATCCCTTCTCTAGAGGAGGACACTACGACACACTAAATAGGTTTCCTCAGTGTGTACACCTATTTGTTTACTCTAGGGCCGGCAGGGCCATCTTCACCCCCGATCGACCCCGTGATTCTAGACTTCTGCCAACGATGCCAAGTGACCCATGACTAGATTCATCCTTCATTCTGGCGTGTTGTTTACATGATCAGGTATGAACATGATCGCGGAGATGCCCTTTACTCTTTATCATCTGATCAGGATGTACAACCCCCGTCTCTTCCATGGGGGTTTAGTCAAACTCCACTGCCGAGCCCCAAGGTCCCTCTTTGCCTGTACCGAGGAGCTCGGAAAGGGGGGAGGGATAAGTCGATTTGTCTGAGTTAGGACTTCTAACCTGATCCCAGCGTAAATGATACTGTTCCCCGAGAGGTGGAATATGGAGCGTATGTAGACATGCTACCTTGCCTTCCCTCGCTTCTCTCTGGCTATGTTCTTTCAAGCACTTAACGTGTATTATTTTTTGTTACTGCAACCATTCCAATTTACCCCGGCATGGTTTCGGACCTCCAGGATTGGGTAGGTCATCTGTACTCGATTTTCCCGTATGGTGAGCGAGTGTGGAGTGATTTATCCCAGTCTGATGGGAAGCCAAGGATCATGGTGAGCCTATACCATTATTGTAGTCATCCCTTTTAACTTAAATTGCTATTGGCGTCGCTCCTATTCCTTGTGCTTACCTCTTGCCTTTGTGTAGGTTTGGGGGAAGTCCCCTTGATGAAGGGAGCTTTACCCAGCGGGGAAGACGCTTTGGTATCCGATGAAGGGAAGAAAAAAAAGGGGATCCATTGGATGGACCTTCCGAATCTACAAGGATTAAGACATAAGAGACTGAGGCCGACTCAGCAGATCTAACCCCGAAAATTGCGGGAAACCCTCTAGTTGAGGAGGAAAATAGCTCTCGACGACACCCAAGGGAGGGATAAACCTGGCCAACCCTAGGGCCCTAGAGATGGTGGCTTTTGAGCTGGAGATTGATGTCGTTGCGTTCCCACTTTGTGGTGGAGAGACAATTGAGGGAGTATCGGGTTCTGCCCTTGAGCTGGTCGGTGGTTAGAGTTCTCCTTGATCTGAGGTTCCTTTGTTAGGTGGTTTGGAGGGGCCTAGTTTAGGGACCCCGAATAGACAAGGGGTGACCCTAACTGACCTTGCCAGTGCTTTAGTCATGATTGATTCTCCTCAGGGAACGACCCTACCTTTTAAAGGAATGAAGGATGCCCCGTGCGAAGAATCTTCTGATGCAGTGATTCTTGTTATTGATGGAGATCTACCCGAAAGGCTCCCAACCGTTTCCGAGGGAGTTCCTGAGGTCGATGCTTCCCTCGTCTTTGGAGAAATGAGAAGGTTTTGCGAGCAGGTAATCTTTGCTTTCCTAGTATGTCGCTTGGGCCTTGGTTTCCTTGACCTTTTTCTCTCTAACTTGTCTTTTTTCGTGCCTTTAGGCCAATGTGCTTTACAATCGGACTTTCAACCGGTACCAGGTTGAGGTGGCTCGCCTCAAGCATTAGAAGGCTCTCCTTACTGAGCAGGTTATCTAGTCCTCGTTTGCCTTTATCTGAATGTTCTGCCAGATCCAATGTTTTAACATCTCGGATCTGATTTGTGTAGCTTTATAAGGAACGTGCCTTGCCGGGAGGAGCTTTGGGCCAAAGACTCTGAAGTCTCTGAACTCAAACGGCGTGAGAGAGAGATATCCTCCGAGAGGGATGCCTTCTAGGAGAAGGTGATCTTGGTGGGGCGTCAGCTTAGTGAGGCGAGAGAGGATAGTGGCAAATACAGAGGTCTTCATTGCGGGCTGATGACTACATTATCCATGATCAAGACTGAAGCCGAGATGCTTATATATTTGCATGGAGAAGATTCCATTGTGATAAGAGCCCAAGCCAGAGGGGCGCCCGAGAGGATGGAGCCGAGGTTGACTCGGGAAGTGGATATACGTGTGGGAGATATCATTTTGCCTACTGAGTTCGAGAGAATGGAGTCCCTGGAGAAGAGAGATGCTGCCTAGCTTGCTTTTGGGGTTGCGCCGAGCGGTGGCTCAGAAGGTGACAAAATAGAAGGTGGAGCCCCCGAAGGAGAGGAGGCTGTCGAAGAGAGGCCGCTGAAGGACTCGTAGTCATTAGGATGCAGCCTTTGGTGAAGACACCGGAGACCTCCCTTTCGATGATGGATTAAGATTCTATTTGGTTCTCTCTTTGTAAGGGCTTTTTCAAGACTTGTAAACATCCCCTTGGAGGTTATAAGAAGGGTTTTTATTTTATGTTCCTCCCTTCTTTTTTGCTTTTTGGAAATGCTATGTGATGTTCTTTTACTTTCGAACCAGGGTCCCGTCTTCGGGTTAGACCCTCGGGTTTCACTACTTTCAAGATTGGTGACAGTGACTCGTACACACTTAGTCGGTTACTTCTTAGAGTAAGCTGGCATTTGAGCTCTTGTGTTTTTGCTTTCAGGCATTTTTATTAGGTTGATCTCAGTCTCCAAGTCGGATCTCAACTTGAGTTCACCTAACCCTCAAGTTTTTAGGATTTTGAGCCGGCCCGTGGGCTCTTGCGATTGGGTTGGAGCGACCTTATTTGTGGGTGGCCCTGGGCTCATTAGGTTGATGATAATGTCTCTTACTCTTTTCCCTTAGGCATATGTAGTTAACTGTTTTGGGTTCAGTCTCCGAGTCGGGTTTCGACTCGAGCTCAATCGACCCTCAAGTTTTCGAATTTGCGTGGGCTGGCGATAGTGGCTCTTACGCCTTGGGTCGAAGCGACCTTTTTTGCGTACGACCCTGATACACATTAGGCTGGCTATAATGGCTTTTACGCTTTTCCCTTAGGCATGTATAGTTAACTATTTTGGGTCTGGTCTCCGAATCGGGTTACGACTCGAGCTCATTTTGACCCTTAAGCTTTTAGATTTCAAGTTGGCGATAGTGGCTCTTACGCTTTAGGTCGATGCAACCTTTTGTGTGTATAGCCCTGAGGCTTATCAGGATAGCGACAATGGCTGTTACGCTTTGCCCTTAGGCATATGTAGTTAACTATTTTGGGTCTGGTCTTGGAATCGGGTTACGACTCGAGCTCATTTGACCCTCAAGTTTTTAGATTTCAAGCTGGCGATAGTGGCTCTTATGCTTTAGGTCGATGTGACCTTTTGTGTGTATGGCCCTGAGGCTCATTAGGCTGGCGACAATAGCTTTTATGCTTTGCCCTTAGGCATATGTAGTTAACTATTTTGGGTCCGGTCTCCGAATCGGGTTACGACTCGAGCTCGTTTTGACCCTCAAGTTTTCAGATTTCAAGCTGGCGACAATGGCTCTTACTGTTACACCCCATATTTTCGTACATGAAAATACGCCATAAATAAATTAATGAGAGCCCGTAAGTGAGATGTCACGTCCCGCAGTATTACATTACGGTGATGTCACATTTCGCAGTATTAAGATACAACGATGTTTCACCCTAAAGTATTGTACGTTAAAATTTCATTTTCAATTAACCGATGTAAGATCGGGAATGAGATTATCTTGACGTTAATGTACTTACGCTATTTATAGCAGGCAATAAATAAGTATTATGAATAATAAGAGGGTACACGGATTAGAGAAAACGAGTTTCGTTGGAAGTAGTCAATTTGGAATAAAATACGGGTCGAGTGATAATACCCGATAATTATAAACTAGTACCATGCAAGGTGCCATGTGACCACGGTAGTATAATATATAAAGTATATATGAAGAATTTTAAAAATAAATAGAATTTTAAGTAATTTGTGGTAATTTTTTTAAAATTATACGGGTAATTGATTAATTTCCGAGTAACAGGACATTACCCAGTTAACTAATAAGTGGATAAAAAATTAATAATTAATCCTGCCCTCCCACGTGGCAGAGAGCCACAAACCAAGAAGTGACTAAATAGTCACTTATGCCTAGGTGGCAACCTAGTCTTGAAGGGAACAAATGACTATCCAAAGTCTTGTTAAATTTCCTTAAGGAAATGACAACAGTAATGTTATAATTCAAACAAACAAGAAAGCAATTCTCTCTTGACTTGGAAATTTCAAAGAACAGAATGAACGAAATTTTCTCAGTATCTCAACAAGCATGAAGCCATACATTTGTTCAAGAAATTTGAAGAAGCAGAAGTTTAATCCGATTTTTGCGGTTCTAACGAAGTACAGTGTAACCTTTTCCAAGGATATCATACGGATTTTTCCTACTCCGGGTATGTTAAGGCTATCCCTTCTTTCTTTTGGCATGATCTATATGATACGAACGGAACGTGCAAATGCACAAATTCCACGAATGACTCTATTCATACAAGTATTAGAGATATCTGTGTTCTTGAATTTCCATGTGTTATAATGTCTTATCATCTGTTCATGGGTCTCAAAAAAATACGAAAGTTGAAAAGAGTTTACTTTATGATATTACTCAGAGGCAAAATGGTCTTATGACATTCCGAATAATTTTATTGACGTACATTTTATGCACTGCATTCATGTGCACTGACCCATGACCAGATAGCATTATATACGTGTATATATGTAAATATATGTACATGGGATATGGGAAAAGGCTACGGTGTTATATACGCATCACCACCTGATCAACTGGTATATGATGATGATGTTGCCCATAGTGGCTGAAATATGATTCAAACGGCGTTATATACACATATATATGTATGTACTCAAACGGCGTTATATACACGTATATATGTAAATATATGTATATGGGATATGAGAAAGGTTATGGCGTTATATACGCACCACCACCTGATCAGCTGGTATACGATGATGATTTTCCCCATAGTGGCCGGTATGATATAAGGGAATGCCCTCAGAGGCTGATGATGTTATGAAACACGTACCTATGCACGACATGACATTCATGCACACATGCATGATGCTAAAAGTAATTTATGATCTACAAAGTTATTCATACTTACAGGTTGAGTCATGTACTATATATGTCTTTCATGTCTCTTATGTATTTATTTATGTGCCTTACACACTCGGTACATTATTCGTACTGACGTCTCTTTTGCCTGGGGACGCTGCGTTTCATGCCCGCAGGTCCCGATAGACAGGTCGAGAGCCCTCTAAGTAGGCTATCAGCTCTGCGGAAGATGTTGGTGCGCTCCATTTGCTTCAGAGTTGCTCGTTTGGTTAGTATGATTTAGATGTGTATTGTTTGGTATGGCAGGACTTTGTCCCGACCTTTATGACATTTATGTATTCTTAGAGGCTTGTAGACATATGTCTTGTATGTGAAAGATTGTACGGCCTTATCAGCCTATGTTTTGAGTTTATAAATGATTATGTTGGCCTATTAGGACCGTATGTCACATGTATATGATGATGTAATAAGAAAGATACGTTACATTGGTACTCGGTTGAGTAAGGTACCGGGTACCCGTCGCGGCCCATCGGTTTGGGTTGTGACAAAAGTGGTATCAGAGCAGTTCTGTCCTAGGGAGTTTACAAGCCATGTGTAGTAGAGTCTTGTTTATGGGTGTGTCGTGCACCACACTTATAAGCAGGAGGCTACAGGGCATTTAAGATTTTTACTCTCTCTTCTTACTCTAGATCGTGTGGTAGAGCTCAGTCATAGAATTTCAAATTCCTAAATCCTATTCAGACGATACCTATATCTGGAAAGAAGGTTGGAAAAAGAGATTGTTTTTGAAGATTTGAGTCAGAGGAACTCCATTTTTGCATCATGCTTATGATGAATGAATATGAGGTATTCGGCAAATCATATGTATACTAAGATGTGTAAGTTTCTTGATAAAGATTCCAAAGGCAAGAATGCCTATCCACTCTTACGGTAAAAATGAACAAGAGAATCGGAAGGTAGATACAAGTTTCAGCAAGTAAAAAAAAAGCAAGGTGAAGAAGGGTATGAGGCGCCAAGTTAATGAAGGTTAACAACGTTTATAATTGAGGCAGGGGAACATAAACTTTTTGAATTATATTCAATAGTAACAGAGGTATATACAATTGGTCACACCCACTCCAGATATGCCTATGGGGGTTAATAGAAGTAGTATAAGAAGATAGGATGGATGAATTATTTGTTTCAGTTGACATTTCAGAAGGATATTGCAAATGTGCTAATAGATCTCCTTGTGAGACACCCAGATGGTTCACTTTAAAATAGTGTAGCCAGATATGAGTACTATAAAGACATACACTATAAGACTTGAAAGGATAAATATTACCTTAGTGTGGCTCGCGTCCCTAGTAAAGCGAGAACGTTAAGCAACTTGAAGAGCCACTGGATGGAGCAAAGGAATTAAAGCTAAAAGCAAAAGAATGTCATATTGAAGTTTTCACAAGAAAAGGGATATGCAAATATTAGCAGAGTAATGAGAAGATAGATAAGGAAGAGTATTATGAATAAGGTGTGACACGTGAATGAAAACGGTAGAGTGTTACAAAATCTATGGTCAAATAAAGGAAGAGACGAAAGATGATGGGCCTTAAGACAACAAAAGAGTATAGGCCATAAGGTTATATCCTCATTTCGAAAAATAAGTTTATGACTCCAACACGACTACCAGAGGGGAAAGTTAATCCCCAGGGTAATAAAAATCAGTATGGGCTGGTAAGAAAGATAAATTAATATGAATTAGGGACTGAATGATTGGAGAGTACTCGGCAACATGGTAACTTTAGATTTTGTTCCGACGGTAATAGAATGGACCACAGAAGAAGATTCATGAGGAATTCACAGAATGGTCATTCAGGAAGACGCTTCCCTAAAGCAAGCAATGTTTACAAAGTTAAGCTTAAGGGACTATATGTAGCAGTTACATTAAGTGTCACCCTCGCGAGTAAGGGGATTTGTCATCCTTGGTACAGAAGGAATGCCGCAAGGCTAGTAAAGGTCATTGATGACGTGAAATGATATCAAAGATGAAGAGGAAAAAAACATCTATAGGTAGGGCGTCATAGCTCCACATCTTAGTACTCCCCTAAGGGGGGAAATATGGAGTAATAAATGAAGAATGCGGTAAAAACGAAAAAGGAATGAGATTACACTTATTCTGCTCCTACGTATATTCTACAATTCCAGCACATTATGCAAATACGACGTCAATGAGAGGAAATAAGGGTCCCTGCCCGTGATGTTATTGATAGAAAAAGAGTCAGTGCGAGACATAAGTTAAGACAAAGAAAATAACCCAAGAAAGATTTCGTGGAATATTGACATGAGAATGGGCCAACGAGTAGTTAGTAGTTGATTCAGGAAGAGCCTAGTCACGACTAGACAAGAAGTTATAGACAAATCAGTAGATCATGCAAGATAAATGTAGTAAACCCCAACATGGAGAATTCAGCCCCGCAGTTATGACATTGTAATACTTGAGATATATTCATATAAGAGTTGGAGAAGTTAAAAAGGTACTATATGAGTGTTACGGAAATAAAAGAGAGTGTCACTAGGAAGACGATCAAAATATCAGTCCAGAAGAAACCCCACAAGCACAAGGGTGTGTAGATAAGTAACTATTGATAAGTATAGGCAAGGAAGGATAGTAGAAGGTCCATCAAGTATACAATATAATAAGCTCGCATCTTTACAAGAGTAAGAGGATCCTCCGTAAGTACTATAGCGAAGGACTAGCTTTGAAAATGAGGAAGAAGGCTTCAACCTAAGCACAGTATCTTAATGAAGAAAAGGTCATGTAAAAGCAGTCTCACTACAAAAATTGTATGCCCTCCAAAAGAAAGTGGCACCTACCGTGGTTAATGAACGGGGAGAAAGATCGAAGGTAATATTTGAGAATATATGAGTTTCACAAAAATTCTGGCATGTGTGGGAACTAGGATGAGTTAAGTATGCACGCAACAAGGGTCAGAAAGACCAGAAAAAGTAATTGCATACTTTTTAAGAGAGCTGAGATGAAACGAAAGGAATTATTCAATCAATGATCCAGAGTTAGTACGTTATGGACACACTCAAGATTTTGGAGCATTATATTTGTTGGCAATCATATAGCCATAGAAGACTCCGGTATAAGTTAAAAAAGAAAGAATTGAGCCCAAGACATAGACAAATAATTGAATTGTTAAAAGATTGTATCATGGATATTCCATAATGCCCATGAAAGGCTAAGGTAATAGCTGATACCATGAGCCACAAATCGGAAAGTAGATTAAACCTACACAAAGGCTTATCGGAAGGAAGAGGAAGCTAAAGAATCACATCACCCAAGTAAATCAAGAGTCTGATTATTGGACCTAGAAAAATTATAGAAGTTGTGCTTGAGAACATGACAGAATCACTCTTAATATGAGATGTTCAAGACAAATAACATAACAACCATAACCTATAATGACTCTATAAGAAAGCCAATTAGAAGAAGTACCAGCCTCATAAGAAGTCAATATGAAGATCCCATCGGATAATGTATGTAGCAGAGGTGCGAGTATTATAATAGAGCTTTAAGTTATGGACGTGAATTATACCTATATGGAGGGAAGGTCATGAAAGAGATAGAAGATACGATGCGAAATTTTAAGGTAAGTAAGGTAAAGGTGAACAACGTATGAGATACTCGAAGGTAGAAGATCATGAATAATTCATACTTCGGATAAAAGTCTATAAGCGCGGGGATTCCATATCTAGGAATGATAGCAGCGGCGTCAGTAGAAGATCTTCCGGCCTATGGTCTAGGTATCAAAAAGCCTGATTATGAGAGTAAAGGATAGTTAGAGACGATGCGATGTCTTGCTTGATGTTCCAGAACAACATAAGGAAATCTATGGTGCAAACAAGTTGAAGGAAGGCCGCGATAGAATAAATAGATATGTATAGATCCCTAGCTAAAGTATAGTAGAGCGACAAAGTTTTAACGAAACATGAGTAAGGATGAGGAAAGGCAAGTGAAAGGGTGACGAGAACGGATAAGTCCTCGGGATTGAAACCCATGAAAACAAGAAAGCTAATGGTTTCTCTAAATAATAGAAAGTTCAGTATAGCCTGAATGAACTCAAAGCAGTCTAAGACTAATATCATTCAGAAGAGATGGAATGCTGCCTTGTTAATGGAATGAGGGTGTAATTATTATAGAAAAAAAATGAATGACATTTGGGCCTTCGATTGAGTAATGATCTGACGAATAAAAGAAAGGGATCTCATGAATTGGACAGGATTAAAATACCCACACAAGGTAAATCACATTGGGATGCTGTGAGATACGATTATGAAAGCAGGGTATTGCCCCAGGTGGATCAATCTAATTATTTCAGATGTTTCCCAATAAAACATGAATCCTAGCAGCAATATTACACAGTTATAAAGTTATCAGAGGTGGATTATGGATCAAAATTGAGGTGAATCAACAATGGATGGATAAAAGTCATAAAGTATGAAATGAGATTAGGCCGTCATTCTTAAGATGAACATTAATGTGGAAGCATTAGAGGACATAGATTTATACGTATAGGATAAGCAATGAAATTAACCTCGGATTTGGTAGCAGACCTTAGTAACGAGAAGTCGAGGTAACAGTTATGGTATAGTATGACCTATATAGATGCAGTAAAGTCATACGAATGGATAACCATGTCTATAAAATAAGAAATAACAATATTCGTAAGTTCGTCAAAAAGTGAAGAACTTCAAGATTGGCTAAAAACTGGAGGAAAAAGGAGAGGAGAGTCACATAAGCACACTTACAAGGTTAGTATCGTAGAAGCTCCATGATGGGAGGTAGCAACAGTTATGAGATTGGAAGGAATTTGGTCACAAGTCATGGCGTGGGAAAAAGGGCCTAAAGGGGGGATACCCTGGCCTAGATGGCAAGAGGACTACTAAAGTTTTCGCAAGAGCTATGGGATATGAGAACGATAAGCGCATCAGTCAACATTCGAGGACGATTGTTCCAAAGAGGGGAATGATGTTACACCCCATATTTTCGTACATGAAAATACGCCATAAATAAATTAATGAGATCCCGGAAATGAGATGTCACGTCCCGCAGTATTACATTACGGTGATGTCACATTTCGCAGTATTAAGATACAACGATGTTGCACCCTAAAGTATTGTACGTTAAAATTTCATTTTCAGTTAACCGATGTAAGATCGGGAATGAGATCATCTTGACGTTAACGTACTTATGCTATTTATAGCAGGCAATAAATAAGTGTTATGAAGAATAAGAGGGTACACGGATTAGAAAACACGAGTTTCATTGAAAGTAGTCAATTTGGAATAAAATACGGGTCGAGCGATAATACCCGATAATTATAAACTAGTACCATGCAAGGTGCCATGTGACTACAGTAGTATAATATATAAAGTATATATGAAGTATTTGAAAAATAAATAGAATTTTAAGTAATTTGTGTTAATTTTTTTAAAATTATACGGGTAATTGATTAATTTTTGAGTAACAGAACATTACCCAGTTAACTAATAAGTGGATAAAAAATTAATAATTAACCCTCCCCTCCCACGTGGCAGAGAGCCACAAACCAAGATGTGACTAAATAGTCACTTATGCCTAGGTGGAAACCTAGGCTTGAAGGGAACAAATGACTATCCAAAGTCATGTTACATTTCCTTATGGAAATGACAACAGCAACGTTATAATTCAAACAAGCAAGAAAGAAATTCTTTCTTGATTTGGAAATTTCAAAGAACAGAATGAACGAAATTTGCTCAATATCTCAACAAGCATGAAGCCATACATGTGTTCAAGAAATTTGAAGAAGCAGAAGTTTAATCCGATTTTTGCGGTTCTAACGAAGTACAATGTAACCTTTTCCAAGGATATTATACGGATTTTTCCTACTCCGGGTATGTTAAGGCTATCCCTTCTTTCTTTTGGCATGATCTATACGATACGAACGGAACGTGCAAATGCACAAATTCCACGAATGACTCTATTCATAGAAGTATTATAGATATCTGTGTTCTTGAATTTCTGTATGTTATAATGTCTTATCATCTGTTCATGGGTCTCATAAAATACGAAAGTTGAAAGGAGTTTACTTTAAGATATTACTCAGAGGAAAAATGGTCTTATGACATTCCGAATAATTTTATTGACGTACGTTTTATGCACTGCATTCATGTGCACTGACCCATGACCAGATGGCGTTATATATGCGTATATATGTAAATATATGTATATGGGATATGGGAAAAGGTTTCGGCGTTATATACGCATCACCACCTGATCAGCTGGTATATGATGATGATGTTGCCCACAGTGGCTGAAATGTGATTCAAACGGCGTTAGATACGCATATATATGTATGTACTCAAACGGCGTTATATACACGTATATATGTAAATATATGTGTATGGGATATGGAAAAGGTTATGGCGTTATATACGCACCACCACCTGATCAGCTGGTATACGATGATGATTTTTCCCACAGTGGACGGTATGATATAATGGAATGCCCTCAGAGGCTGATGATGTTATGAAACATGTACCTATGCATGACATGACATTCCTGCACACATGCATAATGCTAAAAGTAATTTATGATCTACAAAGTTATTCATACTTACAGGTTGAGTCATGTACTCTATATGTCTTCCATGTCTCTTATGTATTTATTTATGTGCCTTACACACTCGGTACATTATTCGTATTGACGTCTCTTTTGCCTGGGGACGCTGCGTTTCATGCCCGCAGGTCCTAATAGACAGGTCGAGAGCCCTTCAAGTAGGCTATCAGCTTAGCAGAAGATGTTGGTGCGCTCCATTTGCTTCGTTGTTGCTCGTTTGGTTAGTATGATTTAGATGTGTATTGTTTGGTATGGCGGGACTCTGTCCTGACCTTTATGACATTTATGTATTCTTAGAGGCTTGTAGACTTATGTCTTGTACGTGAAAGATTGTACGGCCTTGTCGGCCTATGTTTTGAGTTTATAAATGATTATGTGTATGTCACGTGTATATGATGATGTAATAAGAAAGATACGTTACATTGGTACTCGGTTGACTAAGGTACCGGGTGCCCGTCGCGTCCCATCGGTTTGGGTTGTGACACTTACGATTTAGGTCGATGCGACCTTTTGTGTGTATGGCCTTGAGTCTCATTAGGCTAGCGACAATGGCTCCTACGCTTTGACCTTAGGCATATGTAGTTAGCTATTTTGGGTCCGGTATCTTAACCGGGTTACGACTCGAGCTCATTTTGACCCTCAAGTTTTCAAATTTCAAGCTGGCAACAGTTGCTCTTACGCTTTAGGTCGATGCGACCTTTTGTGTGTATGGCCCTAAGGCTCATTAGGCTGGCGACAATGGCTCTTACGCTTTTCCCTTAGGCATATGTAGTTAACTATTTTGGGTCCGGTCTCTGAATCGAGTTACGACTCAAGCTCATTTTGACCCTCAAGTTTTCAAATTTCAAGCTGGCGGCAGTGGCTCTTATGCTTTAGGTCGATGCGACCTTTTGTGTGTATGGCCTCGAGGCTCATTAGATTGGCGACAATGGCTCTTACATGCTTGGTCGATATGACCATTTATGTAGGCTTTATTTTCCTCTCGTTAAGGAGTTTTGAAGTAATTTTTGCCTGACTCATCGTCGGTTCGGGAAGAATCTCGATTTCGAGTAACTTGTGGCGATATTCGAGCACCTCGGAAGGTTTGGCTCGCAGGCTGAGTAGCTCGAAGCCTATGATTTGGAGCTGACATGGTCTAAGCCCTTTTGCCTATGCTGAGGGTAGCCTGTTTAACCGGTTCTTTCCGAAGTAGATTCGGAGTAATTTAAAGGCCTGTGTGGGCTGGTGATAATGACTCTTACGCCTTGTAGCGACACTGGGGCATCCCTGAGTGGCATTAGTACGACTAGTAAAGCTGTGTGACCGGAGTCACTTGTGTTTGGTAGGGGCCTTTGAGTCCTGAGTGAAATAGTTTCGGCGTCTATATTGAGGGTATGCCTTTTTAGGGATCTTACAAGTTCGATATATAACCGAAACTTTGGGATCATGTCTATGCCTTTAGTGAGATCTTACAAGTTTTTCATGTCGTTGAGGTCTTACAGGTTTTACATGCCGTTAAGGTTTTACAAGGTTTTCATGACGTTGAGGTCTTACAGTTTTTACATGCCGTTGTGGCCTTACAGTTTTTGCATGTCTTCGAGGTCTTACAGATTTTGCATGCCGTTGAAGTCTTAAAATTTTACATGCCGTTGAGGTCTTATGAGAACGAGTTTGCCCGCTCGGGGTCTTACGACCTCAAGTTTTGATAAATCGATGGAGATGGCGCTTGACGGCAGTACCCGAGTCGTTGAGGATTTCTTGAATGAGGAGCCATTATTTGCAAACTTCATATTGCCTCATCGAGGGCATACGATTTTAGAGATCCCGACCCTGAGGTCGCACGTTTTTGAGATTTTGGCATCAGTTTTCGGGTGTTCATGGCACCTTCAGTTTTGGAGACGTTTTACGATCTTAGTGTTGCCTCATTGAGGTCTTACGAGTTTAGAGTTTTGACCCAGGGATCATTTAGGTGTCGAATTATTGATGCCAGTCTCCGAGTGTTCGTGACATTTTTGATAAAGGAGTCCTCTTTGCTGAAATGTCGAGTTTCTTTTTTAAGTTTTGGATGATGGTTTGTTTGTGGACTCGGCCTGGCCATTCGCACATGGGTTGCAGGGCGTCGATAGGATCCTCTTGATTTTGTGATCCTCGAGGAATTGTGTTACCTTGCACCCGATGAATTGTTCCCATTATCACACGTTATCCCGGAAGGAATCCCGAATCGACACATGATGTGGTCCCAGATGAAGCTGATGACTTCTCTTTCCCTTATTTTTTTGAAGGCCTGCGCTTCCACCTATTTGGAGAAATAGTAAGTCATAAATAAAATAAATCTAGCCTTACCTGGTGTCGTTGGCAGGGGTCCGATGATGTCCATCCCCCACTTCATGGATGACCATGGTGATAAGATCAAGTGCAGCCGTTCACCGGGTTGGTGAATCATCAGGGCAAAAATCTGGCATTTGTCGCACTTCCAGACGAATTATTTGGTGTCCTTTTCCATGTTTTCCCAATAGTAGCCTTCTCTAATTACCTTTTGGACCAAGACATCAGATCCAGAATGATTTTCGCAGATGCCCTCGTGAATTTCTCGGAGTACATAATCTATATCCCCGGCCCAGACATACGGCTAGGGGGCCATCACAAGTACTTCTGTATAAAGTGTTGTTTTCATCGAGAGAGAATCAGGCTGCTTTGGTTCGTAGGGCCCTTAATTCCTTTGGGTTCTCGGGCAATTTTTCGTCTTTCAAATAATCAATGTATTTATTTCTCTAGTTTCATGTTAGACTGGTGGAATTAATCTCCGCATGAACTTCCTCGATTACTGATTTAGATAGTTGGACGACGGCCCTGGGGAGTAAGTTGTCTTCCTCAACAGATGATCCCAGGTTTGCGAGGGCATCGACCTCGCTGTTCTGCTCTCGAGGTACATGGACCAAAGTCCATTCTTGAAGCGACGTAATGCGACTTGGAGTTTGTCCAAATATCTCTGCATCCTGTCTTCTCGGACCTCATAGCTCCCATTCACCTGGCTCACTACTAGGAGTGAATCACATTTTGCTTCAATAGTCTCGGCTCCCAAGCTTTTGGCCAGTTCTAAACCTGCAATCATAGCCTTGTACTCGACCTCATTGTTAGTCAATTTTGTAGTTTTTATGGATTCCCTGATCACGCCACCCGTAGGTGGCTTTAGGACTATACCTAGTCTGGAACCTCTCACATTCTTGGCACCGTTAGTGAACATGGGCCATACCCCTGAAGACGTGCCTAATTTCAGTAAAAGTTCCCTTTTTACCTCGGGCACGAGGGAGGGCGAGAAATCAGCCACGAAGTCTTCTAGAATCTGGTACTTGATGGTTGTTCGAGGCTGATACTCGATATCATACCCCCGAGCTCGATGGCCTATTTGGCCAATCGACCCAATAGTTTGGGTTTGTGCAATATGCTCCGGAGGGGGTATGTCGTTAGAACACAAATGTGATGGCATTGGAAATAGGGTTTCAATTTTCGCGATGCACTTATTAACGCGAGAGACAATTTTTCGAGGCGAGGATACCTAGTTTCAGCATCCCATAGGGTCTAGCTTACGTTATAAATAGGGAATTGCGTACCTTGCTCTTGCCGAACTAGCACGCCGCTTACCGCTATCTTGGATACAGTCAGGTATAGATATAGTGTATAATCCACCTTTGGTGTGTGGAGCAGAGGTGGGCTAGTCAGATATCGGTTCAGCTCTTCTAACAGACGTTGGCACTCTGGAGTCCATTTGAAGTTGTTCTTTCTTTTGAGTAAGGAGAAGAAATGATGGCTCCTGTCGGATGACCTGGATATGAATCTACCCAGAGCCGCTATCCGACCTGTTAGCCATTGCACGACCTTTACATTGTTTACCACCGTGATTTCTTCGATGGCCTTGATTTTATCGGTGTTAATATCGATCCCCTTGTTTGATACCATGAAGCCTAGGAATTTTCCTGCACCTACTCCGAAGGCAGGAACTGCTAAGGATGTCGAATATTTCTTGCAAATGAGTTAAATGGTCATTTGCGCATAGGGACGTAACTAGCATGTCGTCAATATAAACTTCCATGGATTTGCCTATTTGACTCTTAAACATTTATTAACTAAACGCTGGTATTTAACCCCTGCATTTTCAGTCCAAAAGGCATTACATTGTAATAGTAGGTACCATACTTTGTGATGAACGAGGTCTTCTCCCTGTCTTCGGGGTTCATCTGAATTTGATTGTACCCTGAATAGGCATCGAGAAAGGTGAGGGTCTCGTGGCCGGCCGTTGCATCAAGCAGATGATCGATGTTAGGCAGCGGGAATGAATCCTTGGGACACTCCTTATTTAAGTCGTTATAGTCTATGCACATTTTTAACTTATTTCCCTTTTTGGGTACCACTACTACGATGACCAACCACTCGGGGTACTTTACCTTCCTAGTGGACCCTATTTTGAGGAGTTTTGTTACCTCATCCTTGATGAATGCGTGTTTTATCTCAAACTGGGGTCTTTTTTTTTTCCTTCACCGGTTTAAACCTGGGGTCGACACTCAGTCGGTGGGAGGTTATTTCCGGCGGGATACCTTTCATGTCTAAGTGGGATCATGCAAAACAATCAATATTATCGATAAGAAATTGAATAAAAATTTTCTTGAGTTCGAGGGTTAATCCCGTTCCCAGATGTACCTTACGATCAGGGAGGTGCTCGATCAAAATAGCTTGCTCCAGATCCTCAATTGTCGATTTCGTCGCATCTGACTCGTTGGGGGTAACGAAGGTTCGAAGAGCGAGGAAATCTTCCTCGTCATCCTCGGGGGCCTGTATGTTCCCAGACTCGTCCGAGGTCGGGATTAGGGGGGTTGATTCCCCCTGGTAAACCGCGAACATTTCTTTCACTGCACGCTGTTCTCCATATATGGTTGTTATGTCGTCCTTTGTCGGAAATTTAATCATCTGGTGCAGGGTTGACAGTACTGCCCTAATGCTGTGTATCCACGGCCTGCCGACCATTGCATTTTACCTTATGTCTCCATTGATGACTTGATACTTTGTATTCCGAACCGTGCTGGACATGTTGACTAGGAGGGTGATTTCTCCTTTTGTTACCTTGCCAGTCATGTTGAAGCCGTGGAGGACCCGGGAGGTGGGTATGATCCGGTCGAGTAATCTAAGCTGCTCTACTGCCCTGGCCTGATCATGTTGGCCGAGCTTCTTGGATCTACGAGCACACGTTTAACTCAGATGCTATTTAAAAGAAATGAGATTACCATCGCATCATTGTGTGGTTCTGTCAAGGTCTCGAGATCTTCTTCGCTGAACGTAAGGGTGTCTTCGGCCACACGGTCTCAGATTGGTCCTTCTGTTGCAGCGTATATTTTTGTCCGCTTGATCATGGGCCCTTGGGGAATGTCGGACCCTCCAATAATCATATGAACGACGTGCTGATGGATCTCTTTTTGTGCCTAGGCTGGAACAACCACAGCACTTTCTCCCCGGTCTCCCAGGTAGTTGTTTTCACCTCTATCTGATGAGTTATGCATTTCAACCTGAAATTTGATGATCTTGGACAAGAACAGGTGTGAAAGATAACTTGCGTTGTTTGATGAAACCAGCAAGAAAATAATCACTATTATTTTTATCCCCACGGTGGGCGCCAAACTGTTTACCGTAAAAATGGTAATAACAATTAAATTTGTTGATGGGACTCTAAAAATACGTGATCTATTTTTATGCTATTTTTGTTAAGAAGTTGATGCTAAGTATATGAGATTTAGAGACGAAATAAAGTTAAGGAGGGAGCTACAATCAAACCGATAGGTCAGTTATTCAGGGCCTCGAGCTTGTCGATCCGGAGCCTCGAGGTCGATTCTGGGGCTCAGACTTGAGCTATCATGGGTGATCGGGGTAGGGATAACAGATATGAAATAATCAATAAAGGATCTTTATGTCCAATCATAAGCAATAAATGATGAACAAATAACAAGAGAATAAATGAAAGCAATAATATCAAGAGAGTATGTGAGAGAGCGAAGAGAGTATTTTTCTATTTTTCTTTATGGAGTAGCGGGAGAAACGGAGTTTACAAGAATGGTAGGAAAGCCCCTTATATAGGAGGGGAATCTTAACATAGTAAAAAATACATTAACTACTTGGATACGGGGATGGGACGGCTAGACATGATGTCCCGACGCCCTACATTGGGTTTAGAATAGCCCGCTAGGCTCTGTAAGTCTTAGCCAAGCATCTTGGGAACTTCCCTCTTTTTTAATATAGCTATTGGTCTGCGCTGCCCCGAGATCGGGCCCTGATGACCCTTGACAGTGAGCGTCAACCTCGGTCTCGAACCTCGAGAAGCATGTTCGCGGGGCACCATAATGATGAGGAAATTGGACACCCCCAATTTTACCGTACACACATACGATGTAACACACTATACGTATGTCCATAACAACATCTTTGATCACAATAGTCATCCATATTTAGACCCAGCACCGACAATTAACCTCATATTAGCTAGAACCCTGTTCCAAACCTCCACAACACCGACAACGATGAAAGAAATACGAAAATGCAATGACTATTAACTCAAATCAACAAGTCACACCCAACACCACATGGGCACACACCTCGCTAGCTAAAACCCAATAAGCACAACACGAATATAACTGGATATACGAGGGAACACATGAAAGAACTATCAAACAAGCCCGACAGGCACAACTCCCTATCAGTAGAATATTACGAATTAATTACACTAGGGAGAATAAAAGTATATAAACAAACCACAAGGATCTCATCCTAATATAACTTCACCGTGGAACACAACCAGGTCCAAACATCACAAACCTAATGGAAATGCGAGTATCTCATCCGCAACTCTGAATTACAAGTAGATTACACATCATACCAACCGGAATCATCCACTAATTTAATTTCCTCTAGCAAGTCACAATGCATGATGAACTCCCCCACCGGTAGAGCACCTAATTCATAAATCGTAACCAACAACCCATAAATCATAACCAACAACCCATAAATCTCATCAAAACCTACCGTAATGATAACAAAAAGTCATCCCTAGTCTCATAGCTCTCAATAATGAATAAAACAAAATGATAGACAAGGTCTACCAATATAGAATCACCCAATAGGGGTAAACACATAAGCAGGGTACAAAATCACGAAACTCACCAATATGTGAAGCAATATAGGAGGACTTACCTCGATAAGCAGAACAAAACAAAATACGAATGATGCACCTCTATAAAAAATCAAAATCATACCTATACGATATCATCTTGTGAAACAACTTCATCCCTACTGTATAAAGCACATCAATGGGTCGGGCCTCCCCCTCTTGGGCACCCTCTACTTGCCTTAACTGCACCCCAAGCTGGAGGGGCAGATATATCTACAAATGGAGAAGAAATCATAGCCTGAATACCCTGTCGTGACATATCTGTCCGGAGTCTGGGACAATATCTCACCATGTGGCTAGTATCTCCACACTCAAAGCAACCTCTCTGCTCGCGTGGCTGTGGAAGCTGTCTGGCATGGGCACTATGAGACCCATGGATATCTGAAGCACCACGCAAAACCTAAAGTGACAATTGAACCGACTAACTCAAAACCTATACCATGGTGTACCCTACCTCCAAAATAGGGACTAGTAAATCCTCCCAGTCTGCGTGGCCTCTTAGCCTCCCTGTCCTCTCTTTCCTGACCCAGCATGTCCTATCCCTCTTGGTCCCGCATGCCCTCTAATCTACGAGAAATCTCTACCACCTGCTGAAATGGAACATCCGACTCCAACTCCCTAACCATGCTAAATTGGATATCATCACTGAGCCCTTCAATGAACCTGCAAACTCGCTCTCTAACTGTAGAAACCAAAGCAGGTGCATGTCTAGAAAAATCACTGAATCTAATGGCATACTTCGACACTGACATAGTGCCTTGGTGCAGCTGCTCAAATCTGCGCACCAGGCATCCTAAAGAGTCTGAGGAACATACTCCTTCAAGAAGAACTCTGAAAACTGATCCCATGTGAGATAAGCTGCCTCAGTTGGGCTACCCAATTCCTACCTTCACCACCACTAATATACCGCTCCCTTAAGTTGGAACATAGCAAAAGCAACCCCACTCGTCTCCACAGTACCCATAGTGTGGAGAATACGATGGCACTCCTCTAGGAATCCATGTGCATTCTCTGAGCCCAAACCACTAAAGGTAGGAGGGTAATACTTCTTGAACCTCTCAAGTCTAAGCTATTCTTCCTTAGATGTTGTTGCCCTAATCACGGGTTGAACTGGAACAACTGGTTATGCTTGCTCCATACCCGGAGCCTGATCAATGTGAGCCTGCTGCTATGAGGTGCGGGTGGCAGGAGTTCAAGCTCTTCCCCCGATCTGTGAAGTTGCGAGTGCAACCGGAATTAACCCCACCTAAGCCAATGTACCAGAGATGTTTAGGAACCGTGCTAAGGTCTTCGGAAGTTCTGTGGCAACACCTCTGGTACTCGTCCCCCAATAGGATCTACTGGAGGCTCCTCAACTGCTGCTCTGATAGGTGCTCTAGCTATAGCAGGTACTCCTCCTCGGCCGCTGCCTCTACCTCTGCCCTGGCTTCTAGAAATACTAGCTCTGGGAGTAGCGTCATCAGTAACTACAGCTCGTGCCCTCACCATCTGTGAGAGAATATAATGATAAAGGCTCAAACTCCTAGGTCATTAAACTCCCACGATAGGAATGAAAGAAGTGAAACTATCCTAATACTCTTGTAGCCTCTCGAAGATAAGTATAGACGTCTCCGTACCGATTCGCAAGACTCTACTAAACTCACTTATGACTCGTGGCACCTATGAACCTAGAGCTCTAATACCAACTTGTCATGATCCCGATTTCCCTTTGTAGGATGTCGTGACGACACCTAGTCTCTAAGAATAGGTAAGCCTAAAACTTACTGAATTAATAGCAAAATTTAACCAACAACTATGAATTTTGATATGGAAATTTCCATACAAGCCGACAATCCAAGATCGGTAGTACAAGTCATCTACTAAGTTTGCTAGAAAATCCCTAAATATAACTGTTTCGGAATAGAAATAAACATTATAGGTACAATATTAGAAGGTGACTCCGAGGCTTGCGAACGCGACGACGGGTTTACCTTGAATCTCCATAGAAAAACTCGAACAACTAGCTATTGATCAACAAACTCTGGAATACCTGGATCTACACAAAAATATACAGAAAGCATAGCATGAGTACACCACAATGGTACCCAATGAGTAT
Organism: Nicotiana sylvestris; assembly: GCF_000393655.2. Classification (NCBI taxonomy): domain Eukaryota; kingdom Viridiplantae; phylum Streptophyta; class Magnoliopsida; order Solanales; family Solanaceae; genus Nicotiana; species Nicotiana sylvestris. The sequence goes on from NC_091065.1 coordinate 57,801,551, forward strand.
CAAGACTAACCTCGGTGGGATAGTGAAGAGGGACAGTTAAGACACCTACTGGACTAAATAACATGAACAAGTATGAAGGTGAACTAACGAAAAAACAATGTTAAAATAAAGCTAAGCATGGTAAGGAAGACAAAACAATGCTCGCAATGAAACACTAGAAACAACAATTAGCAACAAGAAGCAAATAGATAGTAATGCTGTAAAGTAAACTAGACACAGTTTAAGTCCGAAGAAACCAAATAAAGCAAAACAAGTAAACATCTGAACAAGAACAACCGCTTTTACACCATATCTATTCAGGAATTTCCACGTCTTGAACACTATTCACTTGACCTCTTGTGCCCACATTATAAATTCATAACACCACACGGACAACTCACGTTCCAAGAGAGTGATAATATCTAATATCCGCACGGACCACTCACGTGCCAATAATAGCAATGACTCATGACTGCATGGACAACTCACGTGCCAATAGGATAATTGTCATACAGAAGGCAAGTACATGGGAGTACATGTAAATGATCAATAACATCACGATTTATCTTCTTAAACTGGCATGGGTGATTTATTTATGTGGATGCTTGTGCAGGTGTTCTACCACAATTCAAGTCAGCAAGTAAGAGTATAGACAATGAATGACACATAAGAAATGATCATAACGAAATGTACACTCTATAACTCACACAAGGTAGGCACACCACTACACAAATAACAACAAAAACAATGCCCCCAGGCCATCACAAATCATTACCCCAACATAGCCCGCCTTGTCTTGCCACATGCACAATAAGAAAATAAATGCCCGCCTTGTCTCTCCACACGCATTAATACTATTCCCACCTTGTCTTGCCACATGCGCAAACCCACAAGTAAAGCTCACCTTGTCACAATGCATGTGCAAATATCAAGAGTAATAATAGCACAGACAACTCATGTGCAAACACCCCAACAATCCTCTCAACAATACCACGTGTGGTAAAACATAACAATATAATAAAATGACTTTCACAACATGTGCCCATATGCCATAATATTTCCTCAGAAATAGTTTCAATACCACAACCATGCATAACCCTCGGCTCAACAATAATGGTACAACAACAAAAATAACAACAATAACACGAGAATTCGGCAAGTAAATCAACTCAAGAACTTCAGAACACAAAGAAACGGATGAACGAGCGCACAATGAAAGAGACAACAGAGAATAATGGTTTCAACAAGAATAGATCAACAAGGGGAGAGATAGCGTGCAACAATGATTTCCACATAAGTACAACTCGGCGATAAGGGAGATTGCATGAATCAATAATTCTAAATAAGGATAAGTCAACAATGAAATGGATTACAAAACATCAATTAAGGTTGAGGAATTATAGAAAAAATACTAATAAATTCAATTAAGGATAAGCAATTACGAAAAAGATAATAATGACTACAATTAAGGATAAGCAATTACAGAAAGGATAAGCAATCACGGAAAAGATAACATATCAATAAAAGAGGCAATATCTTCAATTAAGGCACAAAAAAGTTTAATTGGCAACAAGGGTAAAACATGATCCAAATAAGACACCTAAGGATAAATTTAGTAAATGGGGGATTTAACATGCTAAAACAATTTCACAAATAATGAACATAAGAACCTAAGGTCCTAAAGGGTCAAATTTTCACAAATAAGCCCGAGTACATAGTCATCACCTTGCGTACACGGCCTTCACATGACACAATTAGCAAAAATTATTCAAATCCTAATGAGTAGTTTTCCCCCACAAAGTTAGGAAAGATACTTACCTCAAAGAAGCTAGACTGTTACTCTAAAATGACCTTCTCGAGTGAAATAATCTATGGACAACTCAAATCTAGCCAAAATAACTTCAAATCATAAATAAAACACATAGAATATGATTCCGGATAATAAAGCTTCAATCTTTAAGAAAAATCCAAAAATCAACCTCGGGACCATACCTCGAAACCTGACAAAATACAGAAAATTCAAATGCTCATTCAATTACGAGTCCAACCATACTAATTTTGTCCAATTCCTACTCTGAATCGATGTTCAAAACCTAATCATTCTCTTTAAAAAAAAATTTGATAAAAAACCTCCAATTCTCCAATCAAAACATGGATTAATCAAAAAAATGAACTTTTCTAATCGTATTAAAATACAAAAATTATAGTTAGATACTGACCCCCATGAAAAGTCGAGAAGAACACCATGAAAATCACCTCAATTGGAGCTCTAGAACTTAGGATATGCTCAATATACTAAATAAACGCAACTTGATTTTTTTTATACAAAGGGAATTTCGCCTATGTGCCAAAAACTCCGCACCTGCGGTTTGTCATCTCTAATATCTACATTTGCAGACCATTTTTCGCACCTGCGGGGTCGCAGATGTGGACCTAACTCACATCTGCAAAGCACCAGCACCAGCTCTCTTCTCCGACACTAAAATGAGCATAATTCCCTCATACGATGTCCAAATTCGACGATTCTTTTTGCTATGGCTCCGTAATTACAATACAAATGTAATGCTTCAATCAAAATAGAAATTAGAGATCATTTTCTTAATGTGATACTACTTATGCTTAAAGAAATGACGTCGAAACATAAAAAACAAGCGCAACACAACCCAAACCTATCCGAAACTCATCTGAGCCCCATTGGACCCCGTCCGAACATACCAATAAATCTCAAAATATAACGTGGCCCAGCTAGATGCCTCAAATCATATCAAACAACATCAAAACTACGAATCACACCTCAAATCAAACTTAATGAACTTATAAACTTTCAACTTTTACAACTCGCGCCAAAACATATCAAATCAACCCGGAATGACGTTAAATTTTGCATGTAAGTCTCAAATGACATAACAAAGCTAATCCAACTCTCAAAATTGCAATCAAAACCCCATATAAACAAAGTCAACTCATGATCAAAATTCTTAACCTTCCAAAACTTCAACTTTCCCGTTTTCGCCAAAATACTTCAAATTATGATACGGCCCTCCAAATCCAAATCCGAATGCAAGCCAAAGTCCAAAATCACCATGAGAAGCTATTGTGATCATCAGAACGCCATTTTAGAGTCTTCTATACAAAAGTCAAACTCTAGTCAACTCTTACCATTTAAGCTTCTAAAACAAGAATCCATTTTCCAAATTGATCTCGAATCATCCGAAATCTGAACTCGACCACACATGCTAGTCATAAAACATAATATGAATCTATTTGAGACCTTAAGTTTCCAAATGGGATGCTAATTCTCAAAACGACCGGTCAGGTCGTTATATCTCCATCTCTTTTCCCTCACACACAGAGCCCCCCTTCCCCTACTCCTTCTTTATTTCCCTCACACAAATCCCATTCCCTACTCCTTCGTGCCACCCCAAGTCGCTGCTAGACCCTCTGCTGCCACTGCCAATGCCCCACCACTGCTACCCCTCCTCCTCTAGCTTGTAAAAATTTCAGGTTTGAATTAGAACTTATATCTTTTTGGTAAAAATTTAATGTTTTTAATTTAGTTTTGATTTAGTTAATTTGTGTTTAAATTGATTTTTTAGCTATGCAATTTATTGAAATCTAGGGTTTAGGTCTTGTTAAAATTGAATTGAATTGAATTGATTATCTATAGTGTAAATTTAATGTTTAACTTTGTATTGACTTGAATAGTTTAGTTAGTAATTGAATGTTTAACTTTGAATTGAATTTAGTTTTTAGGATTTGTCCTTGTGAATTGAACTTTTAGAGTATGAATTGAGTTGGTTTAGGGTATGGGCTAAAGTTTTGGATATGAATTGAACTTTTAGGAGTAAGTGTTGAACTTTTTGTATAGAGCTTATGTTTTGTGAGGTTAATTAAATTAACCAGGGTGTTAATTGAATTGTTTAGGGTATTGGTTGAACTTTTAGGATATGAATTGAACTTTTAGGGGTAATGGTTGAACTTTTTAGGTATGAATTGAACTTTTAGGGATAAGTGTTGAACTTTTTGGGTATGAAGTAAACTGATGGTTTATGTTTAAATTGAATGAATCGTAGTTAATTATATTTACTATAATTTAATTTTGGTAAAATTAGTAAAAATTAATTATCTGAATTAACTAACAATAATTTAATTAATTTATAATTGTAGAATAAATTAAGTAGTTCTAATACTTATGGAAATATCTAAATTTATTTTTATTTTATTTGTATAGATGGAATATCGTACTTGGATGTACAATAGGAATTATCCTATTTGGCGGGGATTGAGGTAGGATTTGTAAAAGGGGTTGATGACTTTATTATATTTGCAATGTCACTTTTATCATACCAAATTGAAGGAGTAATTAGGTATCCTTGTATCAAGTGTGATTGTGTGAAGTTGAAAAAATAGGAGGAAGTGAAGCATCATCTTTATAGTAAGGGGTTTATAGATAATTACTTTGTGTGGATTAACCATGGAGGGATCGATGGTAGTCATAGAATATTTCATAGAATGGTTGCTGGTGAAAGTAGTAGGTCGGGGGAGAATAGGAATCAAGATTCTAGAATTCATAATATGGTTGAGAATGCTTTTGGGATCCACTCCAGGGTTGAGCCCGATAAGAATATTGAACAAACTCCTAATGATGATACAAAATGTTTATATGAACAGTTAGAGGAAGCTAGTCATCCACTACGTGAAGGATATCCGCAATTTGAGTTGTCTGTTGCGATTAAATTACTAAGTAACAAATTTGATTGGAATATTTCTCAAGCAGCCATGGACTCTTTCATTGACCTTATGAGTGAACTAGTTGACCCAAATATCAGCTTACCTGGTGATTTCTATAAGGCAAAGAGATTTGTTTCTAAGTTAGGACTTTCGTCGATGAGAATTGATTGTTGTGAAGATGGTTGCATGTTATATTATAAAGATGATGCAAATTTAGAAAGCTGTAAATTCTATGAAAAGCCTCATTCTACGAAGCTTTCCAGTGAGAATATGGTTGTTGTGAAGGCGATGTACTATTTGCCTCGTATACCTAGGTTAAATGTCACGACCCAAATCTCCTTCCCTAAGATGTCGTGACGGTACCTAGTCTCTAAGACTAGGTAGGCCTAACAGTTGTGAAATAACAGAACAATAATAGAAATAATGGCTAAACCTTAACAACAACAACAACAGATATATGTATATTGATAAGCTGTAAAGCTGCCCCTCGGCATGTATAAGTAAACCAACAACTCTGAGTATAAACATCTCCCAAAGACCCTATAGTCACAAGTCACAAGCTCAATGGAATTGTTCTAACTGTCTCTATACATCAACATCTAGGGAAAATAAAGAAGAATGACATAAAAGGATAGAGGGGACTGTGGTCTGCGGACGCGGCAGATATACCTTGAAGTCTCAGTAGCACCAACACATATTCTCAACTAATAACGGTGCTGGTAGGATGTACCTAGGTCTGCACACAGAATGTGTGTAGAAGAGTAGCATGGGTACACCACAACGTTACCCGGTAAGTGTCAAGCCTAACCTCGGTAGAATAATGACAAGGTCATGTCAAGGCCCTATTGGAATATTATAATTTAAGACAAAAGATATAGCAATATAATAAAAGGCTGGAAATTTAACAAGAAGAAATTACAAAAAGGTCTCAACTTAGCACATAGGGATAAACAACAAGGGCACTCCCGAGGTACTGCCTCGTTGTCCCAGAAGTAAATACTCAATAGGGGATCTCCCGAGATATCTCCTCGTAGTCCCAAAAGTAAATATGTATCGGGGGATCTCCCAAGGTACCGCCTCGTAGTCCCAAAAGTAAAATATGCAACATGGGATCTCCCGAGGTACTGCCTCGTAGTCCCAATAGTAAACACATAGCTCGAAACCGATGGAAACAACAATTAACAGCAAGAAATCCTACAGTTTAAGACTAAATACAAATCAAGGAAAAAGGCAGGAATTCAACTAAGCATGTTGCACAGATTCAAATAAGCATTTAAGACACATAGAAATACGATATTAGGCTAAACAGGATAACTGCACATGCTGGGATAACTCATTTCAGATATAATAGGTTATTGTTCAGTAAAGAAAAAATAGATTTTCAACAATTAGACCATGTACACACTTGTCACCTTGCATACACGGTACTTACATATCACAGAATTATCAATACTAAATCCTAATGGGATTTGCCCTACACAAGATTAGGCAAGCCACTTACCTCAAGCCAAACTCAATCAGTCAATAAGAATGTCTTTTCCTCGACTTTCCGACTCTGAATGGTCCAAATCTAGCCAAGAGTAACATCATACCATAAAAATAACTATAAGAAATTAAATTTAATTAATGATATCAAGATTTTAGAGATAAATTAGAAATTCGTCCCAAGAAGTCGACCCGGACTCATATCTCGAAATTGGGTAAAGGTCACAAAATACGAACAAACATTCAACCACGAGTCCACCCATACTAAAATTACTTAAATCCGATACCAAAATCTCAATCAAAACCCTGAAATTCTGTTGAAGAACTTTCCAACTTTTTTCCCAAATTTCTCAACCCAAAACCTTAATTAATGATGAAACTAATGTTGGATTAATTGATATTAATCAAAAACAAGTGTAGAATCCTTACCCAAATGTTTCCTCTGAAAATCCCTTGAAATTTTACCTTAATCCGAGCTCTCTAGATCACAAAATGAAAATGGGATAAAAACCTTGATTTAAACATTTAAAGTTCTGCCTTGGTGTTATGCATCGTGATTGCGGGGCCAACATCGCGATCGCGAAGAACATTAAAATCACAGCCATTAAAATGGCCTACAAGAACGCGGAGATTAGCCTTCCCGGCCCTTCACGAACGCATGATCCACCTCATGATCGCATAGTCTAAAAGCCTGGTGACCCATCGGACCTGCTCCTCTATGAGAACGCGAGGTATCTATCGTGAATGCATAGACCTAAGATCTTAGTGCTTCACAAACACGGGACCTACAACGCAAATGCAAAGGCATAGAAGGAAACCAGACACCAGCAAATTCTGAAGCTTTAGCCATAATACTAAGTCCAAATTGATCCGTTAAAGATTCAAAACTCACATGAGGCCCCCGGAACCTCAACCAAACCTACTAAAAAGTCCTAAAACATCATACGAACTTATCAAGCCTTCAATTCACATTAAACCACACTAAAAGCACGAATCATACCCCAATTCAAGCTTAATGAACTTTGAAACTTCAAACTTCTACAACCGATGCCGAAACCTATCAAATCACGTCCGATTGACCCTAAATTTTGCACACAAGTCATATTTGACATTACAGACCTACTCCAACTTCCAGAATTAGAATCAGACCCCGGTATCAAAAAGTCCACTCCCGGTCAAACTTTCCAAAAATCCAACTTTTGTCATTTCAAGCCTAATTCAACTACGGACCTCCAAATAACAATCTAGACGTGCTTCTAAGTAAAAAATCACCCAACTGAGCTAACAGAACCGGCAAAACTCCATTCTGGATTTGTCTTCACACAATTCCAACTACGGTCAAATTCCTAGAACTTAAGCTTCCATTTTAGGGACTAAGTGTCCCATTTAACTCTGAAACCAAAAGCAAATCCTCCCGGCAAGTCACATAAGTATAAAATGAAATAGAATAAGCACTAAATAGGGGATCAAGGCTAATACTCTCAAAACAACCATCTGGGTCGTTACATTAAAGAGGTTATATGTGTCAATGTGTTCTGCTCCTCATATGAGATGACACTTTGAAAATAGAAGACCACCTGGTGTTATGTGTCATCTTCAGATGGAGAAGCTTGGAAGCACATTGATAGGACATATCTAGATTATGCTAGTGAACTAAGGAATATTCGGTTAGGTTTGTGTGCGGATGACTTCACGCCTTTGTCTATATCTGCGACACCATATTCATGGTGGTCTGTCTTTCTTACACCTTATAATCTACCACCTAAGTTGTGTATGACTAGTCCAAATATATTTTTAAATTGTATTATCTCCGGTCAACGTAATTCAAAAAGTTTGATTGGTGTATATTTGCAACCTTTGATTGATGAATGTTTGATTGGTGTATATTTGCAACCTTTGATTGATGAGATAAAGCAATTGTGGTATAATGGCATTGAAATATATGACATATCAACTAAGAAGAATTTCAACTTGCATGGTAATTTAATGTGGACTATTAATTATTTTCCTGCGTATGGAATGTTTTATGGGTGGATCACTACTGGGAAGCTAGTTTGTCCTTACTGCATGGAAAATGGCAAATCGTTCACTTTGAAATATGGTAGAAAGCAATCATGGTTTGATTGTCACTGTCAGTTTTTACCTGATGATCATAAGTTTAGAAGGATGAAAAATGCATTCAAAAAGAATAAAGTGGAATATGATTCGCCACCTCCGATACTTTCGGGTGAGGAAATTTGGGAGAGGGCCTAGAACTTTAGTAAATTTTCTAAGGCTCCACCTTCTAGATTCCCCGAGTATAGTGTTACTCATAATTGGACGAGACAGAGTATATTTTGGGAGTTTCCTTATTGAAAGTATAATCTTCTTTGACACAACCTTGATGTTATGCATATTGAGAAGAATTATTTTCACAATTTGTCTAACATAGTGATGGATGTTAAAGGTAAGACAAAAGATAGCCCGAATACTAGAATAGACTTACAAGAATATTGCAGGTGACCTGAATTATACTTGTAGACAACGAACAATTGACTTTGGAGGAGAGACGACAAATTTGTGATTGGGCTACAAAATTGAAGATGCCTGAGGGTTATGCGTCGAATCTTGAAAAAAAAGTAGATATGGAAGTAGGGAAGTTGAGCCACTTGAAAAGTCATGTGTGTCATGTTTTCATGGAGACCTTAGTTCCTATTGCATTTTGCGGTTTGCTTGAAAGAATCTGGAAACACATCACAAATATTAGTTTGTTTTTCAAAGACTTGTGGTCTACCACTTAGAGGGAAGAAAACCTACTTCGGATGGATCAGAACATTCTTGTAACTTTTGGTAAGATGGAAAAAATATTTCCATATGGTTTCTTTGAGGTGATGGATCACCTTCCAATACACCTTGTACACGAGGCACGACTTGGATGACCTGTTCAATGCAGATGGATGTATCCCTTTGAGAGGTAATATTATTAATTTTGATGTAATATTCTATTCTATTTTAATGTTCTGGGCTAACATGACATTATGTAGGACAATTGGCAAATGTGAATAATTTGTTAAGTAGATGAATAGGATTGAAGGATCTTTATGCGAAGCCTATCTTTCGAAGGAAACTGTACATTTTTGTTCTTACTATTTTGAGAGCAACGTGCCATGTTGGAGTTGGCTCAATAGGCACACTTTCGAATGTGTGAATGATCTATTATATCCACCAATGTCCATCTTCAATCAACTAGGCCGATGTTCTAAGGATGTTAGAAAGTGAAGTTTGAGTAATATGGAGTACAAGTCAGCTACAATTCATGTGTTGCTAAATTGTCCTGAAGTTCAACCATTTCTTAAGTAAGTATTGATTTATTAGTAACCAAAGTATAAAATTTACAGTGATTACATATTGATGCAACTACTAAAATTTTTTGATGTGTCACGGTCACTTTATGGGTCAATTTGGCCATGATGCTATACATACGAGTTTTGATACGTGGTTCAAATAGTTTTTAAGTTTATCATGATAATGTACTTATAATGTTCCCGCTATATGTATATATACACACACACACACACAGTTATGCTAACTTATGAGTTTTTTTAACACTATGTAGGTAAGTTATATAAATAATGGTGTAAATCAATTTTTGAAAGATATATCTTGGGGACCTGGGCTGTAGGTCAAAATAATGTCTAAGTACGTAATGAATGGTTATAAGTTTCATACGGAGGATTGCTCTAAGAATAAAAATACCAATAACAGTGGGTTATGGGTTCGAGGTGGTGATGGAAACAAAGTTGGAGATATTGATTATTATGGTGTAGTCAAAGAAATATTACAACTAGAATATACAAGTTGACTATATAAGAAATCAATGTTCTTTAGATGCAAGTGGTTTGACCTAAATCTAACAAGAGGTACAAAAATACATGGCACGAACCAAAATCGACTAGTCGTGATGGCACCTAACCCAACCCGCTAGGTAAGGCAACTAATAACTAACCAATTCCTATAATATTTATTAAGATAATTTAAATAAAAGAAATTATCCGAATCTTATACATTTCCCAAGTACGAGAAGTAAAAAACATGAGCTTCTAAGAATAGAGTTTACAAAGCCGATATAAAGTAAATACATCTTCTATTTGAAAAGTACATAAATAGAGTTTTACTAATTCTACGGCTACCATGAACAAGAGGCAGATACAACAGAAATGCAGGTACATCTTCAAATCCGGCAACCATCGGCACAGTAACAACTGCAACCAACATCTGCACGCAATGTGCAGAAGTGTAGTATCAGTACAACCAATCCTATGTACTGAGTAAGTAACAAACCTAACCTTAGGTTGAAACCAGTGATGAGCTGGAACATAGGTCGAGTCCAACACCAATAACCAATAGCCGTTCATAAAAACATAGAGCATATAAATAAGAAAGTAACTCAGAGATATAAATGCTCAGCTTTTTCCAAGTTTTCCGAAAATAGTTCCACTTTTCAAGAATATCAGTGAAAATTCAAATCCTTTACCGAAATCGTCGAAAAAGTGAGATAGTTTGAAAACTATAATTTTTTCCTAAAACCTTTCCGAAATAAATAAGATGTTTCATTTTCTTTTCAGATAGAAAGTGTGAAATACCTCTTTATGCCCACATATCAATATGAATGAAAAGTCATGAATGACATGATATCGTACAACATGAGGAAAAATACATCTCTTTGCATGTATGTCATGTGTGCATGCCAAAGCATATATATTAGAGATGAATCATGTACACACACTCCCAAAGTACTCAATCTCACTGCCTCACACTTTCCACTCATCATGTTCAACCACTCGGTACTGTATATGACCTACACGACCTAGGGAAATCCATCCTCAAACATATACAACACTGACGATAAGTTTCCTAGTATCGAGGTAAAAGAGCAATCCAACCCTGTGGAGGAGAAATCCATCTCCAACTATCAAGTACTTCGAACAAATCCATGTCCAGGGAAATCCATACCTCAATAATATCATCCGCGCTCACAAGGGGTGTGTACAGACTCTGGAGGGGCTCCTTCAGCCCAAGCGTTATCATAAATCAGTATAGCCGTTGTGGTGTGTAGCCTGATCCCATAACTGTCACTCATAACTAGGCTCTTGGCCTCATTTAGTCATAAAACTCTCCAGTCTTACCCACAGGCTCACAATGTCATGAAGACTAACATGGAGCAATCATATAATGTGTCGATGTAGCGACCCGACCGGTCATTTTGAGAATGTACGCCCCAATCTTTTTCTGCTATTGTGACTTGCTGAGATGATTTGTTTTGAGTTTCGAAGTGTTTTGGGGTACTTAGTCCCTAAATCATAGCTTAAGTCTTAGAATTTGAACCGTAGTCAGAACAGTGTGAAGACAGCCCCGGAATGGAGTTTCATCTATTGTGTTAGCTCCGTTGGGTGATTTTAGGCTTAGTTATATGTGCGGATTGTGTTTAGGAGGATCGTAGCTTATTTAGGCTTGAAATGGCAGAAGTCAAATTTTGGAGTTTTGGACTAGTGAAAATTTTAATATCGGGGTCAGAATCCAATTCCGAAAGTTTGAGTAGGTCTGTAGTGTTGAATATGACTTGTGTGCAAATTTTAGGGTCAATCGGATGTAGTTTGGTTGATTTCAACATCGGTTGTAGAATTTTAAAGTTTCAAGTTCATTAGGTTTGGATTTGAGGATGAATTGTATTTTTAACGTTGTTTGATGTGATTTGAGGGCTCGACTAAGTTCGTATGGTGTTTTAGGATTCGTTTGTATGTTTCGTTGAGGTCCTAGGGACCTCGGGTGTGTTTAGGATGCTCAAAGGGTGAAAACTTGGAATTAGAGGATTTTCTGGTGTGCTGATTCTGGTGTTTTCACACCTATGGTAGGGAACCACAAGTACGAACGACCAATTGCAGAAAAGGATTTTGGGAGAAGGTCCGGGGTTGCAGGTGCGAGGGGAATTCCGCATCTGCTATGCCTACATGTACGAGTGAAGGAAATGAAGGAGCAGTCTGGGACCGCAGAAGCGGATGTGGATCCGCAGGTGCGACCTCTTGTTCACAGAAGTAGACGAGGTGCATTAAGTGAAAAGCCACACCTGCAAAGGAAATTCCGCAGGTGCAAGATCGGAGATGCGGTCCTGGGATGGCAGAAGCGGAAATCATTGGGCAGAAAAGGAGATTTTTGAGGGATTGAAATTCATATCACAAAATTCAATTTGGAGCTCGATGCAAGGCGATTTTTCTTGAGGTTTTGAAGGAGAGCTATTGGGTGACTAATACTAACTCGATTTTGATCATATTACATTAATCTATTGTTGTATTTTTCATCTAATTAGAGGATTTGAGTGGGGAAATTGGGGAAAAAGTCCCCCAACCAAAAATCTGAGAATTGAGTGGGATTTAGGCATCAGATTTGGATGATTTTTGCACGAGTGATCTAGTGAGTGAATGGGTATTCATAATTTGTGACTGTTGCCCGATTCCGAGACGTGGGCCTAGGGAGAATTTTTGGGTGTTTTTCTATTTTCTTGCTTTAGCTTTGATTACATTAGCTAAATCAGTTGCTTGTATCTATATTTACGTTATGTAATTGATTTGATTAGATTTGGGCCACTCAAAGTTGGATACTCATGGCAAGAGCGTGATTTCAGATTGATTAGAGCTTGCTTCGAGGTAAGTGGCTTGCCTAACCTTGGGGGGGGGGACTCCCCTTAGGATTTGGTACCGTTTGATATATGAGCGTCGTATACGTATGGTGACGAGTGCGTACACATGCTATTTGTTGAAAAACCCCATTTGCCTTAAGCAAATATCTGTTTTCTTTTAATTGAGCAACCCTAGTATATGTAACTATCCTGTTTAGCTTAGGAAAGTATGCCTACGTGTCTTAACTGTCTTAACGGCCCTAAACTGCCTATCTGAACTCTGTGTAGCACATTTAGTGAAAATTACTTGTCTTCTTTGATATGAACTTAGTCTAAACTATAGAATTCCTTGTTAAAACTGTTGTACATGTTGATTGAGTTGTATATTTACTTTGGGATTACAGAACGGTATTCCGGGAGATCCCCTTATACATTTACATTTGGGACTATGGGACGGTATACCGGGAGATCCCCCAGTACTGTATATTTACTTTGAGACTACTGAATGGTATTTCGGGAGATTCCCCTACACATTTACGTTTCGGACTACGGGACGGTATACCAGGAGACCCCCTGCACATTTACGTTTGGGACTACAAGACGGTATCCCGGGAGATCCCCTATTTTATCTCTTTGTATTGAGCTATTGTTTTTCTGCGATTTCATTCTCGTTAAATATTAGTATTTATCTTTATTGTGATATTTCCTTCTGTATTATTCTGTATATATATATATATATATATATATATATATATATATATATATATATATATATATATACTAGTAAGGCCCTGACATGATCTCATCACTACTCGATCGAGGTTAGGCTTGGCACTTACTAGGTACCGCTATAATGTACTCATGCCCTTTCATGTACATATTTTCATGTGCAGATCTAGGTACCTCATATTAGTTGCATTACCAGTGAGGTGAGATGACAATAGAGACTTCGAGGGTATCTGTCGCGTCAGTAGACCAAGGAGTCCTTATTTACTCTTCCTCAAGTTAAAGACTTCTTGTAGTTTCTTCTTGCGTTAGACTCTGGAGTATGGGAGTACTGTGTCTTTATTTAGCTGACTTATGACATTATGGGTTTTGGGAGAGTCATAGAGTTATATACTGTTCATAAGTGATTATTGTATATGCCAAGCGGCATCCCATTTTCTTGTTTAAAAATTTACTTTTTAGTTGATACCTTTTATGTTTGGTTCCTTTATCCGTAAATGTTAGGCTTACATAGTCGTAGAGACTAGGTTCCGTCACGATGGTTCACGGAGGAAGAAATAGAGTCATGACAAGTTGGTATCATAGCTCTAGGTTTATAGGATTCGTGAGTCACAAGCCGATTTATTAGAGTCTCGTAGATCGGTTTGGAGACGTCTGTACTTATCTTCGGAAGGCTATAGAACTGTTAGGAAAATTACACTTCATTTGATTCCTTGTCGTGCGAGATTATTGACTTCAAAATTGTAAACTTCTGTCTTCTATTCCCCCACAGATAGTGAGTACACGTGTTATTGGGGATGGCCAGGCACCTGTGCCCCCCGTTAGAGCCGCCAGAGGCCGTGGCCGGGATAGAAGGCGAGGAAGCGCACATGGTGCAACTAGAGCACCCGGCCGAGCTGCTACAGAGGAGCCACCAGTAGCTCCAGCTGGAGCACAAGCACTTGATACACCCACTACTACTACTACTCAAGCTCTCCAGGAGACCCTTGCACAGTTCATGAGCATGTACATCACTCTAGCTCAGGCAGGGTTGATTCCCCTTTCTACAGCCACATCTCAGGCTGGGAGAGGAGCACAAACTCTCGTCGCCCCCACCTTAGAGCAGCGAGTTCAGGTTGCTCAGATCCTAGAGGTTATAGCGGTACTGCCTGTAGCCCCAGCTCAGCTCGAGGGTAGGGCAGCAGTTTCAGAGGAGGAGGAGTAGAGGCTAGAGAGGTATAAAAAGTACGAACATCCTACATTTAGTGGTCTAATATTAGAGGATGCTCAAGGATTTTTGGAGGAGTGCCACCATATCCTCCGCACTATTAGCATAGAAGAGCCGAGTGGGGTTTCTTTCACTACCTTCCAACTTCGAGGGGTAGCCTATCGGTAGTGGCATACTTTTGAATTGGACAGTCCAGCTAAGGAAACTTCCCTTACATGGACTCAGTTCTCGGATACATTTTTGAAGGAGTATGTCCCTCAAAGCCTCAGGTAAGCATAGTGTGCGGAGTGTGAGCAGTTGTGCCAGGGTATTATGACTGTTTTAGAGAATGCTATTCATTTCACTAACTTGGCTAGGCATGCACCTACCTTGGTTTCTACAGTTTGAGAGTGGATTTGTCAGTTTATTGAGGGGCTCATTCCCAACATTAGGTCTAGCATGGCTCGGGAGTTATAGATGGATATCGCGTATCAGCAGGTGGGGAGTATTGCTAGAAGAGTAGAGGGCATGCTTGCTTGAGATAGGAAGGAGAGAGAGGTCAAAAGGTCTCGAGAGTCAGGCCATTATTCTGGTGCCCATGCCCCAAGTGTAGTTCATCATGGTAGGGTATGTGTGAGTCGACCCATTCATTCAGCTCTTCTAGCTGCTAATGGTATTCTAGCTCCTCCTAGACCTTAGGAGCCTGATTATGCACCTCCAATATCTAGTGTGCCTCCTGCACGGGGTGCTTTAGTGGTCAGTCCAGCAGACCTAGCCTGAGCCAGTCGTCACACCCTCCCAAAGCTTGTTTTGAGTATGGCGACACTCGCCATATGGTGAGGGATTGTCCTAGTCTTAGGAGGGTGCACCTCCATAGACTTCTCAGTCGTAGCATGCTCCACAGGGTTCTTAGGCTATGATTACGACACCAACTGCCACCACACTTGCCCAGCCATCTTGAGGTGGAGGTTGGGGAGATAGAGGTCGCCCTAGAGAGGGAGGTTAGGCCAGATACTATGCCCTTCTTGCTCGTATAGAGGCTGTTACTTCCAATTCTATCATTACAAGTATTGAAGGGTTTTTACCCACTCATTATCATCAATTTCGGCTTCAGCAACAATCCGAAGAGATGGAATTTCAACTTCTGCGGGTATCACTACTTAAGTACCATAAACCAACAAATAAGGAGTTGCAGCTACTGAAGTGCGAACAGTAGTGCGATAACCAAGCAAAGAAAAAGGCAACTTCTCATGCCATTGCCTGGAACCTTGTACCATTTTCTGAAGTATCTTCTTTATGTTCTTGTTGGCTGCCTCGACAACTCCATTCTCCTTGGGGCGATACGGAGTGGAATTCTGATGCGTAATCTGGAACTGTTGGCATACTTCCTTCATCAAATGACTGTTAAGATTGGCGCCATTATATGTAATGATTACCTTTGGGATTCCGAAACGACAAATGATATTTGAATGAACAAAATTGACCACTACCTTCTTGGTCATATATTTGAAAGTTTCAGCTTCAACCCACTTGGTGAAATAGTCAATGGCCACAAGAATGAACCAGTGTTCATTTGATGTCGCAGGCTCAATTGGTCCGATAACATCCATGACCAAAGCTACAAAAAGACACGGTGCGTACATTGTGTACAACTCAGATGGCGGAGAATGAATCAAGTCTCCATGTACCTAGCAATGATGACACTTTCGCACAAAGCTGATGCAATCTCGTTCCATGGTAAGCCAATAATACCCCGCTCAAAGGATCTTCTTTGCCAGAACATACCCCGCTCATATGCGGCCCACAAACTTCGGAATATACCTCGACCATGATAGTCGTGGCTTGCTTAGCATCGATGTACCTCGACAGCCCAAGATCTGGAGTTCTTTTGTATAAAATTCCCCCGCTCAAGAAAAATCCACTAGCCAAACGTTTAATTGTTCTCTTTTGATCACCTGTGGCTTGTATCGAATATACCCCCATCCTGATGTACTCCCTGATATCATGGAACCACATTTCACCATCAAGTTCTTCCTCAACCGCATTACAATAGGCATGCTGATCACAAACTTGAATGTGCAGAGGGTCAACATAAGCTTTGTATGGATGGTGCAACATTGACGCCAAGGTAGCCAAAGCATCGGCAAC
Organism: Nicotiana sylvestris; assembly: GCF_000393655.2. Classification (NCBI taxonomy): domain Eukaryota; kingdom Viridiplantae; phylum Streptophyta; class Magnoliopsida; order Solanales; family Solanaceae; genus Nicotiana; species Nicotiana sylvestris. The sequence continues at coordinate 57,818,458 of NC_091065.1, forward strand.
CTCATTATGGATCCTTGGGATATGTCTGAATTCTATTGATCGAAAACGTTGACAAAGATTATGCAAACATTGTCGATATGGTATGAGCTTCAAATCCCATATCTCTAATTCTCCTTGAATCTGGTGCACCAAAAGGTCCGAGTCTCCCAACACAAAGACTTCCTGGACTCCCATATCTACAGCTAACCTCAGTCCCAAAATACGTGCCTCATACTCAGCGATGTTGTTAGTACAGTAGAAACGAAGCTTGGCCGTAACAGGGTAGTGATGTCCTGTTTCAGAAATAAGCATGACCCCTATTCCGACACCTTTTATGTTAGCGGCTCCGTCAAAGAAAAGTTTCCAACCTGGTTTTTCAACATGCTCCACCTCGTCAATATGCATCACCACTTCATCGGGAAAATAAGTTCTCAATGGTTCATACTCTTCATCGACCGGGTTCTCAGCCAAATGATCGGCCAATGCTTGGGCTTTCATCGCGGTCCGAGTCACATAGATAATGTCAAACTCTGTATGCAAAATCTGCAATTTTGCAAGTCTTTCTGTGTGCATAGGCTTCTGAAAGATATACTTTAGAGGATCCAAGCGAGAAATGAGGTAAGTAGTGTCGGATGACACGTAGTGCTTCAACTTTTGTGCCACCCAAGTCAGGGCACAACATGTCCTTTCTAGGGGAGTGTACTTAACCTCATAGGAAATGAACTTCTTGCTGAGATAGTAGATGGCTTGCTCTTTCCCGCCAGTGATGTCATGTTAACCCAATACATAGCCAAACGAATTGTCCAAGACTGTTAAATAAAGAATTAAAGGCCTCCCGAGTTCCAGCGGGAGCAACACAGGTGGGTTTGACAAGTACCCCTTGATTATATCAAATGCCTCCTAGCATTCATCAGTCCATTTGACCGTATCATCCTTTTTCAGCAACTTGAAAATGGGCTCACAAGTTGTTGTGAGTTGAGCAATAAACCTGCTGATGTAGTTCAAACACCCGAACAGACTCATCACCTCAGTCTTGTTCCTTGGAGGTTGACAATTCTTGGATAGCTTTGACTTTTGACGGTTCCAACTCAATGCCTCGACGACTAACTATGAATCCCTACAATTTTCCAGATGGAGCACCAACTGCACACTTGGCAGGGTTAAGCTTCAGATTGTACCTGCGGAACCTCTGGAAAAACTTCCTCTAATCTCTGACATGGTCGGCATGTGGCTTTGACTTTACGATCACATCATCCATATAAACCTCAATCTCCTTGTGTATCATATCATGGAACACAGTAGTCATTGCCCTCTTATAAGTTGCCCCAGCAAATTCAAACCAAAATGGCATTACCCGGTAGCAATAAGTTCCCCATGGTGTGATGAATGCTGTCTTTTCTGCATCCTCCTCATCTATCAAAATCTAGTGGTATCCCGCATAACAATCCACAAAAGAACTGATCTCATGTTTGGCACAGTTGTTAATCAAAATGTGGATATTTGGCAATGGAAAATTATCCTTTGCCGTCATCAAAACGCACACACTGTTCTTGTCATCATTCTTTTGCACTGTCACAACATTATCTAACCAAGTGGGGTATCGCGTGACTCAAATGACCTTTTCTCCTAACTGCTTTGTGATTTCTTCCCTGATCTTCACACTCATGTAAGGTTTGAACTTTCTTAACTTCTGCTTGACGGGAGGTAATGTTGGGTTAGTGGGCAATTTGTGGACCATCAAGTCAGTACTCAGACCTGGCATGTCGTCATATGACCAGCAAAATATATTTATATGCGAATAGTGCTTTGATTATTTCTTCCCTGATTTGCGGTTCCAAGTGTACACTTATCTTGGTTTTACTGATATTATCCGGATCCCCTAAATTGATTGCTTCAGTTTCATTCAAATTAGGCTTGGGTTTCTCCTCAAAGTGTCTTAGCTCTTTACTAATTTCCTCAAATGCTTCCTCTTCATCATATTATATTTCATCATCACACTCTATTTCTTAGATTATTATTTTAGAGTTAGATTGGCTTTTAAGACTGGGTTGAAGATTCTTCATGCATGTCATGTCATTGAAACCAGCATAAAATGAACTGTACAAAGAAAGAAAAGAAAATGGTACTATTAGCAGTAATGGAAAAGGGAAATTGTATTTCATTAAAATAAAGGATAGAAGGGTTTGTACATCAAAAATAAACGAAAAAAATCTAAATTACAACCCTGGAATAATCCAGATAAACTGAAAGGAAAACAAAGCAGACTACCAAAACTCCTTCCGGGTAGGGAGATGAGTGGCATCCCAATTGTTAATCTTCACTTTTGGCCCAACAAATTGCACATCCGCCTTGCTGGAACCTTCCCCGATTTCTACTATGTTTACTTCATCAAACAGACTCTGGAACCTTTTAACTAATTCCTCAGCAAAATCAACCACAGGCTTTGGCGTTGTTGTCACTGGACGCTTCACGGCCCCTACCTTGATGAAAGACCTGGAGAGACGTGGGACTGGCTTAGAGAGCGACCATGCCTTCATTTTCAACTTTCGAGCCTTCTTTACATCATCCCCTGTAGGCTTGAACCCAAGACCAAATGTGCCTAGATTTTCACGCAAGGACACTGGTTGCATGATACCTTGCAAAGATGGACCTAGAACCTTTCTTGGAATAAAACCATTTTTAACACCTCGGTTGCTACCATGACGATTGCAGACGCTAACTTTGGACTCGGTATGTATTCCCCTTCCGTAACCTTTTCAACTAACACCGTCTCATACATTTGATAGACCCACATGCCCTTATCCTCTTCAGCCTCAATAAATGGGACAGAGGTATCATTGAAAGCACATAAATTTTCACTGCCATGTACAACGATTTATTGTCTATCCCATTCGAACTTCACCATCTGATGTAAAAAGGACAGAACTGCCTTGGCAACATGTATCCAAGTCCTACCTAACAGCAAATTGTAAGAAACAACCACATCCAGTACCTGGAACTCCATGGTGAATTTGACTGGTCTTATTGTCAACTCGCGCGTGATGTCGCCAATAGAGTCTTTTCCTCCTCCATCAAAACCTTGGACGCATATGTTGTTCTTGTGAATCCTCTAATCATCAACTTTTAACTTGTTCAGAGTAGAGAGAGGGTAGATGTTTGCACTGGAACCGTTGTCAACTAACATCCTGGTGACCATAGACTCTTCGCATTTCACTGTGATATAGAGGGCTCGATTGTGTTTCGTACCCTCCAGAGGCAAATCATCATCAGAGAATATGATCCGGTTAGACTCAAATATCTTATTGGAAATCTTCTCCAAATGGTTCACAGTGATTTTGTTGGGGACATGAGCTTCGTTCAAAAACTTCATCAGGGCCCGGTGATGCTCAGGATCAACAATGATAACAAGGAAATTTGAGTAGGAGTCTTTCTCAACTGTTCTATGATGGAGTAATCTTGTACCTTTATTTTTCTTAAAAACTCCTCCGCCTCTTCTTCAGTGACCGATTTCTTCACTAGAACTTGATTGTCTCTGAGTGTTTTAGCTTTCCTTAACTCTTCTAGGAAGCATCTCCCCGAACGAGTTAAACCTGGACCTCATTGACATCTTCTTTCACTTCCTGCCCCTTATAGGTCACTATCACTCGATTATAGTTCCACGGGATAATCTTGGTGTTAGCTACCGGCAGCTGGGTCACAAGTTTGATAATGATAGGGTCTGTGCGAGCACCCTTCACAATTATGACTGGTTTACTTGCGACCCCCAGTACGATCACCTTTGGCTTTTCTTGCTTTGCTATAACATCACTTGGGGACCTCTTTTCAACTACCACAACTGGCTTATCATTTGGCATACTCAACTTGTCCGTCGATCCTTTAGCTATCAAAGAGGTTACTTTTGTGACAACCGAGACCTTGACCGACTTACTTTCACTAGACCAGATCATCATGATAGATTGTGAAGGCTTCTTGGGCTTCCCATCTTTGTGCACTATATCAATCATGTGCGTTTCAGCATGGGCTGGCAATTATTTCTGGTTGATATTGGGTGCTTATGGGCTCTAGACTACGATCTGGTTCGTATCAATGAGCTCTTAGATGGCGTTCTTTAGATGCCAACATTTTTCTATGTCGTGTCCCGGAGTATCAGAACAGTACGCACATCTGAGAGAATAATCTAGGTTCTTTGGAGGGGGTTTGGTAGTTTTGACTCAATTGGCCTCAGAACATCCAACTGCCTCAATCTTTGGAATAAGTTGGTATAAGATTCCCGAAACGGGGTGAAGGTTTTCTTCCACTGCAACCTTTCATTCCTGAATTTTGGCTTGGCTCAAAAATTTGGACCAGTGGGGTTTTGGTATGTTTGTGGTGGTAGGTAAGGGTTTTGTGGGGTTAGTGCCCGCCATTGCGGGTGAGGAGGGGGTTGAGCATATGACTATGCATGATGGACATGATATTAGGGTGGCCTGACTGAGTATAGAGGCTCTGGTGGTGGGAAGTAATGCTGGGGTGGACTATATGGAGTTGGGGTATAGGCTTGAAGCTAGGGTCGAGGTTGGGTGTAGTGGGTAGGAGAATCCTCTGGTCCATGCCATGATCCTGAAACAACCATAGCGACATCCTCTTTCTTCTTTTTCCTTAGCACGCCACTGGTGCCATTCTGGATTGCCTGCGTAGTTTCTTTGATAGCGAAGTAGCTCATGATATTTCTTGATTTGAGCCCTTCCTCGACCATTCCTCCCATTTTTACTACTTCGTTGAAAGACTTACCTATGGCCGAAATCAGATGACCAAGTAAGTAGGCTCCAAGGCCTGAAGAAAGTATTCTACCATTTTGTTCTCCTCCATTGGAGGGTTAACCCTTGCTGCCTGTTCTCTCCATCGGAATCAGTATTCCCTGAAACTTTCACTAGGCTTCTTCTCAATCTTAGTCAAAGACAAACGATCTGGAACAATCTCGATGTTGTATTGGAAATGACGAGCAAATGCTTGGGCCAAATCATCCCAGGTATACCATCTGTTGTGATCCTGACGAGTGTACAACTCCAATGTCGCGCCACTCAGACTCTGGCTAAAGTATGCCATTAACAGCTCATCTTTCTTACCGGCTCCTCTCATTTTACTGCAGAATCCCCTTAAGTGGGCCATGGGATCTCCGTGCCCGTCATACAAATCAAATTTGGGCATTTTGAACCTGATAGGTAGTTGTACGTCAGGGAACAAACACATATCTTTGTAGGCTACACTTACTTGACCTCCCAACCCTTGCATGTTTCTGAGCGATTGTTCCAGACTTCTCACCTTCCTAAATATCTCCTCTTGTTCCGGGGTTTTAGGTGGTTTCTCAGTCTCAATAGGGAGGTCGAAATGAGGAGTGTATGAGTAATGATCTGGGGCCTTGAAAGTAGGCTCTGAGGGATTGTACTGATTATCTTAGGTTTGGAATAATGGCTCACTGGAAGATCGATGGAGTGTAGCTGGTGGTGGTGCTACGAAAATAGGGGTAGCTGGTGGAGGAGGGTATGGAGTTATTTTCGTTGGTGGAGCTTGTATGGTTTAGGAAGTGGTGCCATGATAGTGGTGGTAAAGGGTGAAGTTTGGTGCATGTTGTGGGGATGAATCTGTAGTGGGTGGTTCCTAGGACTGAGCTAGTGGTGGGATGAAAGCAGGGTTGGTGGGGTATGATGGTGGAGGATGCCCTTTCATCCATGTTTGGTACATCTCTGCCATTTGGTGTTTCAACTTATGCAACTCCTCTTTCAGACCGGATTCAGTTTCCTCCACCTCCCTCGGTGGATCAATAATGCTTGCATCCAATTCTTGGTCAGTCATGATCAAAACTTGTCTTTGGACCTGGTGTTGTACGGGTGAGTTGCCAGAATGTCACATAAACTAACCACCTTCCTATACTCAATGACATCAGCGAACTTGTCAGTGTTAAAGATTTAACAGATAGGAAACCGTACACTTGGGATGCAATGCACCTAGACAGTTAAAGCTTCTATGGTGCATTTGAACGGCTACATGCTTCATCCCGGCTTTTAACTAACTCTTCGCATTTTGCGATTTCTTTTCTCTCTCTTTTCTCTTTTTCACTCCAAACCCTCTTTAATCACTATTGCCCTTTTCCACTTGTTTTGTTGCCTCCCTTTTATTTTGCACTCGTTTTCTCTCTTGTTTTGCCATTATTTCCTTCCGCTCAATTTTCTTTTCTTTTATTCCCTTTCCCTTTTCTCTCTTTTTTTCTTTTTTTCATTTTTCCTTATTTTCAGATTATGATCGAATCCTATAGGGATTGTCTACGTATCATGACACCACATGAATCATATCATTATGTAGTTCAGGGGACAAGTGAGAAATAAAAGAAAGATACATTTTTTTGGGTTTTCAAATTTTCATAAAATAAATAAAATAAATATCCCGATTACAACGACTTCCCCTACAGATTTAAACATAAAAACTGACAGACTCAACAAGTGGACTCCAAAAGAAAACTGAAAATACAAACTCGAAAATGAACTAACAAACTCTAAGAGAAACTGACAATACAGACTCGAACAAATAAAATCAAGAATACATAAGTGCCTCAACTACTACTTCAGGGGCCCGCAGGACATT